>NC_061103.1:22030059-22169455 GCF_015104395.2 Macrobrachium nipponense
ATGATGCATGAATTCGTAAAGCGTGGACGTAAAAAGAAGTTGTTTTAAAAAATTCGTCATAAATCGAAATATTGTGCTAGGGACTTGTTGCAAAATGAAGGTAATTGATTGAATATTACTAGACTGTACGTGTTGTAGCTTACAATTGCTGTTTTCGACCATTTCGGTCGAGTTAAAGTTGACCGAAGGTCAAATTTTTTCTATTTATAGTGATTTATATGAAAATATTTCAAAACTGATAAAAGCTGCAACCATGAGTTATTTGTTGTTGTATTCTACATGAAATTGTGCACATTTTCATTTATAAAACTTTATGTAACGGCTAATATAAAATGGTGCAAACATTACGACAATCTGATGAAAGAATTTCTGATTTTTTCGGCTGAGTTACCGCGTGAACGTAAGGAAAAAGTATTTTTTTTAAATTCACCATAAATCGAAATATTGTGCTAGAGACTTCCAATTTGTTGCAAAATGAAGGTAAATGATTGAATATTACTAGAATGTAAGAGTTTTAGCTTACAATTGCGTTTTTTTACCATTTCGGTCGAGTCAAAGTTGATCGAAGGTTGAAAATTTGGCACATATCGTTATTTATATGAAAATATTTCAAAACTGATAAAAGCTACAACCATGGGTTGTTTTTTTGTCGCATTCTACATGAAATTTTGCACATTTTCATATATAAAACCTTATGTAACGGCTAATATAAAACTGTGCAAACATTACGACAATCTGACGAAAGAATTTCTGATTTTTTCGGCAGAGTTACTGCGCGGACGTAAGGAAAAAGTTTTTTTCAAAAATTCACCATAAATCAAAATATTGTGGTAGAGACTTCCAATTTGTTGCAAAATGAAGGTAAATGATTGAATATTGCTATAATGTAAGAGTTTTAGCTTACAATTGCATTTTTCGACCATTTCGGTTGAGTCAAAGTTGACCAAAGGTTGAAATTATGGCACTTATCTTTATTTATATGAAAATATTTCAAAACTGATAAAAGCTACAACCATGGGTTGTTTTTGTTGTATTCTACATGAAATTGTGCACATTTTCATATATAAACTATTTAACGGCTAATATAAAACGGTGCAAAAATTATGACAAAGTGACGAAATAATTTCTGACGTGTCGCTGATGCTGTTTAGTGCGAGAAGAAAGAAATTCGCGCATGCGCGCCTGGGTAACGCTTGTAAAAAAAGCAACAGCTTGATCAGTGAACTCCCAGGATCCCTCAAGGCATGATTCAAAATTTTTTGCCAAGTAGGCCTATAACTATTTTTCCGTGAATATTTAAAAAAAATACCTTTTAGCGTTGATGTATTTTACGTCAATTAAGAACCCATCAGATAATTTTCATCGACGTAAAATACGTCCAGTAGGCGTTTAAGGGTTAAGCTAACTTTTAAATGAAGTTACAGTAACTTTAATTTAATTTAAAAGTTAGCTTAATACTTAGGGAGCATGATTACGGTCCTATTTAGTGTTCAAACTCTAGAAGTAAATATTTATTAGCATTTTTAGAAGACTGCCAAACTTGAGGGAAACTTCCTCTTAGTGGGGGGAGGGAGGTCTGGAACCTAACCTCGTGTAAGTTAGGGTATTACTGTATACAGTTTACCAGTACATAATTACAAGAATCATGGATTCTTTTGATTCATTGTAATTTCATCTTGGTTTTCCAAATATTTGTCATTTTATTAGCTTTGGTGTGCCCTTCGTTAAGCATGGAAACTTTGCCAAATTTATTTTACCGTGTCTTGTTTTTGTTTTTTTTTATATATATATAAATAAAAATGTCTTCTGCTTTGAGTCCACAGTAACTGTTAAGTTTTAGATTTTGTAGGTAGAGGGCTTAGTGCCATTGACCTGGCAAGAGTTGGGTCCGTTAGGCACCAATTGATTCCAGCAGATGGTACTATTCTGTGGAGGATATGACCCAGTCTTGTCACGTTTTCCTAGCTCTTGGATATGTTTCTCTATGTTACTTACAAGATGAAGAGGAAGGTTTATAGTAATGATGAAGAGGGTTATAGTGTTTTAAGACCACTCTGATTTGTTATCTTCAGTGAGCTATGTTTCCTGCATTGTTTGACCTGAAGGCTCTGAATTTTTCCTCAAAGATTTGGTTTTAATTTGTGATAGACACCATCTTCCAAACACCGTTTTGCCTCCTGGTCAAGGTACTTTTTCATCAGTTTTTGCTGTCAGTACCAAAGATCTTTAATGCCACAGTGCTCTTAGGCTTTGTATTTTGCCAAGAGAAGTCCTTCATTTGTACTCTTCTCACCAACACAGAAGCACCTTTCAACCTGGAGCTGTTCATTGCCTGGTCTAGGTTGATTACAGTATAGGCTTAGTCAGATATCTGAGTTACTCTAGTATAGAGTTGTCATTTCTCTTTGTAAAATGGAAGTACTAGTCAGTTTCAAGTGCTAGTCAAGTAAGGCAGTGTAATGTGATAATTTCTAACATATCATACTTTACTGGCTGTCTAGATATTATTAAGCTTGAAAGGTATATCAGGCTGCAAAACATTTTAATTATGATACTTTAAGAGTTTACATGTAATTTTTAAACTTCTTTTCCAGAGCCAGTATAGTGTAGCAGATCTGGAGCACCGACTCTTAGAACTTGAAATAAAAAATCAACCACGCTCAGCTTTGCTTGGTCAGCTTCTTGCTTTGTATTGCCGTATAAAGAATGTTGAAAAAGCAGAAGAAACCATGAAGGTAAGAAAGAAAGTTACAATATTCAAATAACTTTTGATATTAGGGGAAGTTTTAAAACTGGATCATATGCAAATGTCCAGTTTTTATAATTCAATCTGTCCCTTCTTGGTTCATCCAGTCTGTTAAAAAAAAGCAAAAGTTTATTTTCAATTTCATCTTTGTAGTTGGCCCAGTTATCCTGTTATATTATTTTATATTTTAATGGAGTCTCGAAAGATGTCTGTGGATTGAAACCTTGGGTAAATATTAGATTAATTTTGCCTTATTAAAGTATCTATTTACATAACAGATTGTTTTTTATGAATATTGGTTGTGATATCACAAACACCAACCATACTCATAATGCCTTGTCGTTGGGAGGTGAAGACTTCAGAGAGCAGTTGCCGATTAACTTAGGCCTAGGCATTTCCACTAAATTGAATTGGTTAAATGTTCTTAGCCACTCCACTGAAATTTTAGAAGTTAGGGCAAATCTTTGAGAGAATGTTTCCAGTACTACTTTATACTCATTAATTGAAATTGGAAAAGTGCAAAACATGTTGATGTAACTGCTAATGATTGTTTCTGTATCCTCTGCAATCAGATATTGAAGTTCTTACATGCAACAAATATAGTAACTATAAATGTCTAACTCATTTATTCATGAGCTTATATCTTTTTAATTACAGAAATTGGAGGCATTAGAGTATCCCATCACCCCAGGTCAACATGTTCTCCTTATTGAAATGTATGTTAATGATGGGCAACTGGAAAAGGCCCTCAATTTATTTATGAGTTCCTGCTACAAAGGAACAGATATAAAAAATGATTCCTCCTAAGTTCTTAAGCTAGCTGGTGCATGATTTCAAAAGGAATGATTGAAGGCAAGTTTATTTAATTCCTTGCTATAGACAGTTAACAGTTAAGGACATTGATGAAAAAATGAGGCTGTAAATGGTTGCAGAAGTCATGTTAACAATTGTTAAAAGAAGGCAATCTTTCTCCCATCTTGTAATGTCTTTTCTTAGAATTTACCTTCTGTGAATGTGTTTGTAGTAAATATTTTTGCTTATGATTTTCTCCATATAGAATGGCCATCACATTAAATCACTATTATTTTATTTTCTTAATTTTTGTATCTTATCTATTTTATAAGGAATTTATATATTTTTATCATTGCAGAAACTTTCAAGTTGTTAGACAACAATGCTCCAGAAAGTAGCAGTGAAGAGATTGATGATGCGACTGGAGCATTCATGGGTGGTTCATTCCTCAATAATGCCATAGGGAAAGATGGTGTCACCACTGATGTTATACAACAATTGTTCGATAAGCTTATTGAAAAGAATTACATGAAACCTGTTGCTTTTAGCTTGTGGAGCCCTAATTAAGGTTCACTTGGCCAAGTAAGTTTTAGATCTTGTAGGTTTATATTGGTGCTTGGGTAATAAGTTCAGTATATCTTAGTTTAGCCAAACCACTAAACTGATTAACACTCTCCTAGAGCTGGCCCGAAGGATTATAATTTTTACATGGCTAGGAACCAATTGGTTACTTAGCAATGGGACTTACAGCTGATTGTGGGATCTGAACCACATAACACATATTGATACATGAATTCCTAATTACCAGAAATAAATTCCTCTGGGTCTGTTTTGGCAGAGTGGGTAGTGAACTCATGCTACCAAATTGATAGGTGAGTATGCAAATCACTTGTCCAGTGAGGAACTCTAGGTATTTACTTAAGTAATATGCCATTATAGTAATTTCTCCGTTTATTTAGATTAATACATCCAAGACTGTGCTGGATATTGGAAATTTCTAGACCTGATGAAAAAAACCTGTATACTACATAAAAGTAAAACGGCCACTTTTGCACCATAATTCCCCCTACCTTGTCAATACTACATAACATTATACATTAAATGTGCTTATAAACACCAAACACAACTTTGGTATCTTTATAAACAGTAGATTGCACTGTACAAGTACTGTAGACTGCACAGAATGGGCAGTCTCCCAACTGGGATTTGACCCTGGTACTGACTAGCCTTACTAGGGTTCTCTATGAACCAATTTGACAAGCCAACAGATAGGAACTTGACTCAAATAAGTCTTCTTGCTAGCTCTAGCGTCTACCAAAAGGGTAAGGGAACTGCATGGCCTGTCATATGAAGTGAAACATTCCAGAGGTTGGAAGTCATTAATTTTTTAATTTATACCAGAATTCCTGGCTAAGATGCAGAATCCATCAGCTGTAGATGACAGATTTGTCTCCTTTTCTATACCTTCTTTGTGAGACTGTGGGTAATGACCCTGAAGAAATGTTATTATTTCCTGTCAGAGTACATATAAGCACAAACTTTAGTTTACCTTACCTCGGTGTGATGCATATATAAGACAATATCTAGAAGATGAGGTAACTTGATTTATAAAAGCATGGCTGGCGGTTCTTGGAGTGACTTCAAGTATTTTCATTTTTCATTACAGTGATGACTTGCCTGCTGCTATGGATGCTTTTGAAAAAGTCTGCAAAGAATACAAAATTACTGCAGTGAAACATGAATTGACATTGGCATGTATAAAACTGGAGGATACTGAAAAGTAAGTAAAAATACGGATATTGGTAGTAATTTTGTTTGACCATAGTTTATATTTTTATGTAGAATTTTGATGAATGTTATTGTACAAAGTATTTTTCACCTAGTTTCAATGGCATGGAGATGCCATTGGGATAAATGAAAAGCCTTCTAAATTTTTTTTTATAACTAAAACAAAAGTGACTATTGTAGTGGTTCTCTTCAAGCTCATAAACTTTTAGACTGTTAAAACCAAGTGGGCAGCTCACGAGAGAGTTGTGATCTTGACTTGAGGTATTTGTGAACTGCCTCTCTCACACACATCTTTTTATATATTTGCTCATAAATGTACCTAGGGGTTGCTGTTGGTTTTAGTTCTTATTGTAGATGATAGTATGTCAAGTTATAATTGTAATTTTGCAAAGAAATATTAGAAAAGACATGTATAATCCAAAAAAGTTATTGCATCTTTGATCTCGATAAATTTACATAAATATTTTACAACAAATATACTGAGTTTGTTACTGATTTTTAGTTTTTATCTTTTATGATATTGTATGAGCTGTAATTATAATTTTACAAAATAAAATCAAATTATCAGAAAAAACATGTATAACTTGGTAAAATTTACAATTGTCTTGTAAAAGCAAACCCCACAAGGTGTAAATTGTAATTTTCAACTTCTCGTAAAAGGTAGGGAAAATTTTTTTAATATGTATTTTTGTACATGGAACTTACCCAGCAGATATATACTTAGCTATAGACTCCGTCGTCCCCGACAGAAATTCGAATTTCGCGGCACACGCTGCAGGTAGGTCAGGTGATCTACCGCCCCTGCCGCTGGGTGGCAGGAATAGGAACGATTACCGTTCTAGAACCAGATTTTCTCTGTCGCGGTAGTGTCAACATACGTTGTTGCTACCTCCTGACTTGATTTTCGTTTTTTCATCGCCATCGACCTTCTGGGCTGTCTTTTGCAGGGAAGTACTGGGTCTTTGGTTTGGCATACGCTTTTATTAACTTTTTAATGAATTTGGCTTCGAAATTTCGAAGAATATATTACCGTGAACTACCGAATTTTGTTTTTCGGTAGACACTTATATTTTGCAATAAGGGAAATATTGATTTTTTTTTTTTTTTCACTAATACGTGTATAAGTGTTAGAACTTGATGAAGGAAATATAAGATCTAACTTCCTACTTTAGGAAGTCAGAAAGCATATAACTAGATACGCTTCCTTTAGAAGCTTTAAGAGCTCTCGTACTAACGAGCAGTTAGAGGTATTGACAATTCTATAGTTGTTGCATCATTCCTCATCACCAAAAATTCTTAACTCCACAGAATCTACAAATTCATATGTGCAAATTTGAAGATAAATGGATGGAGCTCAAAAGGCGAGCTCTAAAAAGGTAAGAAGTGAATATAGTGTTCCCAGTGCAGTGGAGGGTGCGTCTGATCGGCTCCTTAGCGCTTCCAGGCCTAGACCTCTTCCAAACTCCCAGACCCAGTGGAGGAGGAAAGTCGACAGCCGCAGGAAGGTTAGGGAGAACCCCCACCGGTCAGGCGTCCCCTCGGCAGGTTCTGTAGAACGTCCCAGACTGCCAAGGATAGCCATTGATAAGGCATCCTTAAAAAAGTGCGTCTCTTCATCTTACATCCGAAAGACGAAGAATGTATGTTTGGAGCGATGATCTAGCGCGTTCTCTGAAAACTAAGAGAACACTGAGCAAGAGCCAGCCGCTGCCAGGAAGCCGCGTTCCAGCAAGCTAGCGTGAGCTACGTTCCTATAGCCAGCAGCGAGCGCGTTCCAGCTAACAGACTAGCGCAAGCCGCGTTCCTACAACCAAACGCGAGCCGCGTTCTAGAAAATTTTTCTTGGCGCAAGGCGCCTTCAAAGAGACGAAGCGCCAGCCTAAATTTGCGCCAGAAAAACAGACGGCTAGAGCAAGGAGCCTTACAGTAGAGTGGCAATCAGAACGATCCTTCCATTGAACGTTTCCGGGCAAGAGGCTCTTTCTAAAAAGGGGTCTAGTAGGCGCTCGGAACTGTCAGGGCGCCACGGGACCATTCCCCACGCAAGCGAACGTTCCAGGAGCGAGTCTTCCTTTCTAGCGTGTCTGGAACATTCCATGGCTGCGCGGAACCATTCCAGGAGCTAGGTGCAAGGATCCAGGCGCCAGAATATCCTTTCTCTATCTGCCTCGGCAGGGAAAGAAGGTAGTAGATTATCTGCTGTATGAGAATACGATACGGCAAATCATAAGCACATACCGAAGTTTCTTCTTTGCTGAGCAACTCAGTTACCAGTATCCTTCCAGAATTTCCTAGGAGGACTACGCTTAAAGGGATTGTTAAGACAACACCTACTTAGCTTCTAGATTTATCGAAGTCTTGTTCGCTTAGATATGCATTATGAGAACTTCCTGAAGTTCGATAATAATTTTATAAGATTCCTTTATTAAATGGAGTAGCTGGCAACTCTGGAAGAGTAAGGCCAGTCGGCTAACGAGACTGCTATCGCTTAGACACCAACGCAGTATCATGTAGGTGTCGGTCATGAGTGTTCGTAACATGTCTCTCTCCTGCGGGATGGAATGAATAACCGTGTCCTCTCCCCTACAATCGTGGTTTTAGCCTCGGATTGAGGGGATAGTTAAGCAAACATAAATAATATATTGTCTGCCTTTTGCTAAGAAGCTTTCAATAAGAAAGATATTACAACATTTCAATGCTGTTTACCGTAGTAGTAACATTTTTAAAGATTCTAACGCAGCAGAACTCTATATTGTATAATGCTCTCATGCTTTACGAAAGCATGGCTTATTAGAGTACATGCTTTAGTGAGAACAAGAATGAATGTATGTAGTAGAATTCACTTTTAAGACTACGGTATGGTCAAGTCTTATGCACATACCGAGGTTAACTACAGAATTCCTAGTATCCTTACAAGGTTTCCTAGATTAATGCTGTTTACCACAATGTGACAGTATTATAAAGGATTCTAATACGGCAGCGCGCGATATATATAATTCTCTCATCCTTTCGAGAAACGCACACAACCTTTTTAAATTCGGATATTGCTCAAGAGAAGTTTGGGTGAGTCGGATGGGAAACATTCTCTTAGTGGCAGAAAGTTGTTTCCCTGAATGGACTATACGACGTATATAAAAGTTTTTTTCCCACTAAGAACGGAATTAACATGTGAAGGTGTCGGGTACCATAAGGGCATAGATGTTATGGCACATAACCTAAAAAGAACTAGAAGGAAGCGCCAGCCTGGCGCAGCGCCTGCCACACCATCCAAGATATTTTCTCGTTTTAGCGAGTTATTAACCTAAGAGTCCAGTAGCCTCTCGGACAGCAGGCTCGTAACGACAAGATTCGTTCCTGATTTCGTTACCCATTTAATCGAAAAGGGGTCGCTTACAGGAATGTGGATGAAATGATTTATTTTAATCACTTAGGCCAATTCCACGACTCTCTCATATCGCAAAGTAGCAATCGAGAATCTCTTTTTTTCGCCCCTGTTCGCGTTAACAAAAGAGAACCTATTTGGGAACAGACACGGAACGTAACGATCCTTAAGAGGTTTCGATGCAAGATTTTGCATGTCCGTGAGAACCTTCTCGATCGAGGTAATAACTGTTAACGTATGTCTAACATTTATTGAAAAGAGTTGTGAGAACCTGCGGAAAGTCGTCTTCATAGATCTCTTTGTAAGGTAGAAGACGAACAGGCTTCCTTTAGACTGCTTCTTTTTCCTCGAACCAAGAGAGGTAGCAATATAAGACATCTTTAAATTTAAAGAAGGGGAAATAAACATTAGCCTTTTTTCCCCTAGTTATAAATTCTTAACAGATATTAAGATAATTGGGCGTCAAAGGAAGAGAGGATGGTATGCCTCATTTTGGCCTTAAGAGAGGTTGGATTCACAGAAGTCACGTTCTTCTCAACAGCATGTTTCGTAAGGCTTTTCCAAGAGTATCTGGATATTCTATCAGAATCTATTATAAATAGACCTATAAAACCTCTCCACTCTGAGTCTGTCCGCGTACATACTGACCAGAAGTGGACATGAATGAGAGGTTTTTTTCAAGGTAAATGACAATAGTCATGGCTAAGACATAGAATTGCTGCAGATCGTGCTAGATGGAATTGAGGAAACTGTCCTCTTCGATACCTCTGTGAACCACATAGCGAGGTTTTTTCTTCACTTTCAGAGGGAAGAATCACCTATGTATATATCTGCTATCAAAGAATGCAGTAAAAGGCCATACTCTGTCTCTACAAAGGGAATTAGAGATAACAGAGGATTAAGATCTTCGGGATCTTATACGATACCGCAAATACGACAAGAGTAGATATCATGTACTTCGAATGGGATTTTTTTTTTTTTTTTTTTTTTTTTTTTTTTTTTTTTTTTTTTTTTTTGTGGCCACAGATTCCGTGTTCCGACAAAATGGAACTGCTCCTCATCAAACTTCTTTGAGGAAGTTTTATGAAGGAATTCTTTGTTTCTCTTAGCCCTAAACGACCAAGAAGACAATTTTTTTGGGAATGTCATTGGAATCTCGCATCAGATTCATGGAGACTCGGCAATGGGTTCTTGCCAGCATAGTATGTCTGGCAAAAGAAATAAATCCCTCTATTCCTGACGCAACGCTTTCAGATAGAAGTTTAGTCGCCCAGGCAGGGTACTTACATTTTTCATCTACAGAAGAAGAGATGGTTTAACGTTTGCCTACAGAGTCTTCGGGGTGCGATGAGGGCTCAAAAAATGCTTCCCAGAAGGTATTCAGCAAGGATACAATAAGAGCTAGAAATCAGGGTTTCCCCGCCCAATTTCAGCTCAGTCTCTCCTTCGACTTCCAGACTCTTCCCTTCCCTTCGGGCAAGGATAAGGGAAGATTCTGCAAACGAGGAACCTCATCACATGTAAGAGAGATCTCGTTAGCAAAAGAAGTGTTCACGAAGGATCCTCCCTCGGAGGAAGACTCTTTCTCTCTCGTATTGTTAGATATCCTGTCGTCTACTGGGAGGGGGTGTAGCTGACTAAAAATCACCTCCCCCTTGCCAGGGGCCAAAAGCTCAAAGGGGAAGAATTTCCTTCCACCCTTCTCCAGTCTCCTGATAAACTATGTGGTTTGTTCAGGACTCTGCGGACAATGTAGCGCCAGCCAAGCGCCCAATGCCAATACAGGCGAAAAACGCCCAGAGGCGGACAGTTCCAAGGAACTCGGTCATGGTCTGATACTGAGAAGGAGCGGGCCTCCAACCTGGCGCAAATGCGCCAGAGGAACGAACAAATCGGACAGATATAAGAGTGTCCGATGTGGACATTGCCAGACAGCCTAGAGACTCTTCCAAGCTCGAAGCTCCAGCAAGTGGAGGAGCCCAAGCAGGCGCGAGGCGCCAGCCAGGCTCTAGGAGCCAGCCAGGCTCTAGGAGCCAGCCAGGCTCTAGGAGCCAACCAGGCTCTAGGAGCCAGCCAGGCTCTAGGAGCCAGCCAGGCTCTAGGAGCCAGCCAGGCTCTAGGAGCCAGCCAGGCTCTAGGAGCCAGCCAGGCTCTAGGAGCCAGCCAGGCTCTAGAAGCCAGCGAGGCGCCATCCAGGTGCCAGGCTCCTTCAAGGCTAGGCTCCAGTCAGGATTGAGGATCCATCCAGACGCAAGGATCCTTCCAGTAAAGAGCAACCTAAAGCTCTGTCATGTAAGAGGGCTAGTCCCCATTGATATGATACAGGTAAGGCTCTGCCATGTAAGTGGGTCAGCCCCCATTGGCACGATCCGAGAAGGCTCTGTCGTGTAAGCGGGCTAGCCCCCATTGACATGATCCAGAAGGGTTTGTCAGTCATAGGTCCCTCACCTCGCTGAAACTCTTGAGGCATGCAGACTCATAGACAGTAATCATGAAGTCTTCTGCCAGGCTCCAGGTGCCTTCCAGGCGCAAGGCACCAGCCAGACGCAAGGCTCCAGCCAGGCGCGAGGCGCTAGCCAGGAAGGAGGAGCCAATCAAGCGCCAGCCAGGCGCGAGGCGCCATCTAGGCGCGAGGCTCCAGCCAGGCTCTAGGCGCCATTCAGGCGCAAGGCTCCAGCCAGGCGCGAGGCGCTAGACAGGCGCTAGGCGCCTGCCAGGCACGAAGCGCGAGCCAGGCTCCAGGCTTCACCCAGAAGAGATCTATATCAAAGAACGCCCTGGCCTTCTTTGAGACATTGTGATCTCCTAAGCACTTGATAAGTGCATTGATGATTCCTTCAAACAGCTGAGAATTAAAAGTGCATGAAGTGCGAGCTTTTCCGAATTCTTGTTCTTTCCCTAACAATATGTCATAAGGACATATTAGCTGTCACATACGGGAGATGCAACTCTGTGTTTGACTTCCCATTATCCGAAGGATGTCAAGATAACCTTCGAGGGATCCTTCTCTCTTGGTTGATACGTGTCTGCGGATACATTGCTGGGATAGGGAGCAGATACTGATCCTTAACTAGTGAGTTAAATTTTATTTAACGTCGTGTTTTTTCTTTGGGTTGTTTGAAAGGAGTTTGTAGATAACTCTTTTCAACTTAAGCACTAACCCTCGTATTAGGATCAGGTGATCGGGATCGGTGTTGTGCTCCTTAATTATGCCACTAGGCATAGGGCATATTGTCATGTAAGAGGCTGCTGTCGACGTAAATGGATAAGACCCCATCGACAGACCCACAAGAACTCTTAGCCATAGGTCACATCCTCGCTGAGGCTCTTGAAGGCGAAGCAGATTCCTAGGCATTAGCCATGGAGTCTTCCGCCTGATCAAGTATGGAACCAAGGGTTTTATTTATTTATTACCTACAACGTATGTTGTTTACCTGTCTATTCAGTAAATAATTGTCTCTTTCCCACCACCAAGGGTGTCAATCAGCTAAGTATATATCTGCTGGGTAAGTTCCATGTACAAAAATGATATTGTTAAGATACAATAAAGTTTTGTACATACTTACCTGGCAGATATATACGATTGATGGCCCAGGCCCACCTCCCAACCTCCCCTCAGGAGACAGGTGGAAGAGAAAATCTGGTTCTAGAACGGTAATCGTTCCTATTCCTGCCACCCAGCGGCAGGGGCGGTAGATCACCTGACCTACCTGCAGCGTGTGCCGCGAAATTCGAATTTCTGTCGGGGACGACGGAGTCTATAGCTAAGTATATATCTGCCAGGTAAGTATGTACAAAACTTTATTGTATCTTAACAATATCATTTTCCCTTGCACCTTTTGCTTTAGCATTTCTTCCTCTTTCCACTGGTGTGTTTTTTCTTAATTGGCCAACCTCAAAGTTTACCAGGCCTGGGGTGCTGCATATTGATTTTTTTAGTCTGGCTGTTAAGGGTTATTTAAATGGATTTTATAATTAAACCCTAGTGTAATACTCTTAGGTGTATAACTAGTTTTCCCTAAGAGATGTTACTGAACTTCTGCTGTTGCAAAGTCAGTCATTTTCTTACTGGAAACCTCAGAAATAGCATGATTTCAAGCTTTGAAATACTTGGTTTGTTTATAGTGAACCTATCAATCTTGAGCCTAAATGATTATCTTGACGTACCCAGTCACAGTGTTTCTAAAATCTTAAAGCTGAAAGAAACCAAACTGCTAAGACTTACTGTGTGAATATTCACTTGGACCATTGGATGAAATCAACTGCACAGCTTATCTTTGCTTTCAGAGGCTTTGTTAGCTATGAAAAATGCAAATTCAGTAAAGCTTCGCTGATTCTAAGGCTTTTTATTTGGATTTTTGAATTTGGATAAAAGAGGCTTTTGCTCTTAACACTGGAAAATGTGGAAGCTGAGAAAGAATTTGAATAATTTATGTCCATTGAAGTAAACTTATTATCAAAAGAATTAAATGCATTAAAATACAATTAGCTACTGTTTTAATAACTTAGAGATGGAAGGTTCAATCAAACAAAAAAAAAAAGGGAGGGGCAGGGGACTGCCACTAATCCTATTGGATGGGAGCAGAATGATTCATTTAGGAGAGCCTGGCCAAGCATCAAAGGAACTGGTTGGCTGGTGCCCTGTCCCAGGAGTTTTGGCTGCAGGGTGTGCTGCATGAAGCAGCAGATGATTATATATCAGTTTAGTCAGTATTATTTTAGTTTTATTTTCTGTATTGGTGAAATGTGGGCATTGTTTAATTTATGGGAAACCCAAATGTCTTCATGTATCGAAGTTGTGTTTTGACGTCAAGACAAGATGGCAGCTTCGGGCTGGAAATGGAAACTTGGAAATGAAAACAAACAGAATGGAGAAAACCGGTGCGACTGATTTAGTGTTTTGTTTTGTTAGGGGAGAGCTCTCCAACTTATAGGAATTAGTGGGTTGTTAGTTTTGTTGTGGTGGAGTTCAAAGTCTTAAGCTGGATTATACTGAGATCAAGGAACGTGAACAGGTGGGTAGACAGTATGACTTGCTTATAGAAAATATTAAGCTAGGAAAATATTCAGCATGTGGCTGAAGGTTATACCCGAGAAACTCCTTACTATTCTCCCGACTGTGGACAAGAAGGGTCTCCTGGGGTCACGTTCAGAGTGACGGTTTGCCATTGCGAGGATGGCAAGGGCGTCCTCATAGGAGGTGCCCGTGGTTGACATTGCCATCCAGAATTTTGTGTATCATACTGTCTGCTGGTGTTTGTTTGAAGCAGAGAGGATTGCTAGGTGGAGGAGGACATTGCCATGTTCCCTGTGTTTGGTAGGCTGACCCTTTGTGAAAGATGGAGGGAGATCCTCTTGGAGAAGTGAGTAGTAGTCATACCAGTGTGAGAATGACAGCCTCCATTCTCGGGGCAGATATTTAGTCAACTATTCTCATAGAATCATTGCCAGCAAAGGGGCTGTGTATCATGATGTTTTATTATTATAAAGGATTAGTTTATCCAGACCTCAGAACCTAATAAGGGCTCTTCTCAGGCTGTGAGATACTGTTCTCTGTTCATCATGAGGTACTGGGCAGTCTTCTGATCCATACAGTAGAGCATAAGGTAAACTGTCTCTCATCTTTCTCTCTCCCTCTCTCTCTCTCTCTCTCTCTCTCGCTCCTCCTCTCTCAATCTCTCTCTCTCTCTCTCTCTTCTCGCTCTTCTCTCTCTCTCTCTCTCTGTACTGGTTTTATGTGGGAGTAGATGATGTTCTTCAGAGTTGCTCACCTGTTCTTGTATTCGATGTTCATGTAGCCCCTGTAGAACAGGCTTCTTCTGAAATGATGCTGTCAAGGTGGAATTTAATTTGTGTGCTCTATCTCTCTCTCTCTCTCTCTCTCTCTCTCTCTCTCTCTCTCTCTCTCTGGTGGATTAATTCCCATGTTCTGGGTAATCTTGTGATGATGTGTGCTACACTGATTTTTATTATTGGGTATGTCCTGTGCCATTTATCCGGGATATATTAAGTTTTTATTGAGTTCAGCTTGAATTCAAATGATAGTGTTAATTCAGTTGCTTTAAAGTTTGTTTTTTCAAGTTCTTTTGATACATTTCATTCTAAGAATAGTTGATGTTAATAAAACTGTAAAGTTTTTTATGTTTAAAAAAAGAAAATGCCAGACTTGCAGTAGTGAACAACCTATGTTTCGATTTCAGTTTCTTTGAAGTTTATGTAAGGTATCTTGAAATTACCAGAATAAGAATATCCAGTATTGCAACACATGAGTTATTGCCTTATAGCTATGTGTTTTGAGTGATAGGTAGATGTACTAGCATCACATATTTTTCATATGCATCTTGGCCCGATTAGAAATACTTTACTTGAAGATTAATCTTGTATGAAAGTTTGGATAATATGGAGAAACGTAATTCAATCCTTGAATATAGATATTAACATAAGTGATAAGAAGAAAAAATTATTATAATCCTAGACCATGTTTTGGTTGGCAAGAGCAACAAAGAAGGTCATTCACTGAACTTGGAAGTTTTTGGAGGGGCAATTGTTTTATGAATATTAAAATTACAATATTTATTTTCAGGCTTCAAAAGATAATGGATCTATCCATATCTATTCATGGTGAGATGAATAGTTTGTATGACCTGGTATTTGCATTCATTGAGTGTGGCAAAGTCAGACAGGCCAAGAAAATTTTAGAGGTGAGTTTTAAATTCTGCGTACAGTTAGTTTTCATGTTGAGAGTATTGGCTATACAAAAGGTATTGACCATACAATAAAGCTTTACATATCCACACCACTGGGAACCTAAGGAGTCCAGATTAGTGAAAATTCCAAATTACAAAAGCATTATCTCTTAGCAGTAGCTAAATAACTCATCATCCCTTCAAAATATATAAACAAATATTTGTTTAATATTCTTCCTTGCGTAATGTGTGACTCCAACTTCTTCCTCCAAGCAATTATTGTATACACCTCGGGTTCAGTGTGAGTCTTGCTTTGTAGGCAGTCGTCAGTTATTCCAGGCTATGTATTGAAATACAAGGAAGATAACAGGTAATTTATTTACCAGTTAACTAACCACATATGGCAACAGCTGCTGAAATACATTAAAGGCAGTAATGGCTTCAAAAGTAAGGTCATGTCTTAGTAGATGTACATATACTAGTTGCAGAGTTGTGGAGTAGGAAGCTAATGTAAGTTTAAAACAGTTTTATATCCCTTTAGTTTTCAAGAGAATTTTCAAGAATATCTCAAATTTTTAGGCTAGTTACAGACCATGATACAGTACATATATGCAAAGATTTCCTAACAGGCAACTGTTCCACTTGAGTAATTGTACTGTTGGTTCAAGCAGATTATACAGGAGTTATGAAATTCTATGTAAAGGGACTGTGATTTGAGTGTTGGTATAGTATTGGAAGGTTCATGGTTTTAATGTTATGTAATTTAAAGGCAAGTTTATTTATTTAATGTTGATAAAATTTGTTTCATAGACACCTGGACTAAGAGCTCGCCATCAAAGACTAGAAAACCGTTGCAAGAGGCTTCTGGAGGAAAACAGGTTAACTGAACTGGAGCAGCTTGTGGCAATAACAAAAGATGTCTTCGACATTGATCGAAACAGGATGTTTATGTACCTTTTTGAAGGTTACAGTAAGTATTCAAATTCTGTTAGTAGGGGCTAGTACTGTCTTGTGCGGCAGATTCGGTGCACTGTAGGCATTACTGAAGGTTCTTTGTAGCATCCCTTTAACCCTTAGCTGTAATCCCTTCTATTCCTTTTACTGTACCTCCATTCTTATTCTTTTTCCTAAATCTTATATTTTCTGAGCTCTGCTAACAGTGGATTCATAGTGCAAATGCAAGGTTCTCCTCTTGATACACCTGGCAAATCCTTTTACTGTCAATTTCAGTTAAGCATTGAATGACCTCATAGGTCCCAGTGCTTGGCTTTGGCCGAAATTCCTATATTCTCTCTCTCTGTCATACTTGAATGTTTTTTTGCTTTCATTTTATATAGTTATCAACAAATATTTTGTCAGCCTTTTTTCATTAAGGGGTTAGACAGGAGTGAGTTCTCACCATTCTTCCTCGTTTCCTATGATTTTTTTCCCTTTGCTTTCTTTCCATCCACTATAAACTATCTTTTGCTTATGTTTGTTTTCAGTCTTCTCCACTTTGTTCCACACACCACCTCTTCCTCAAATTCTGATACACCAGCCTCTTATCTTAAATCTAGATTCATTGTTATAGTATATTAACATCTCTTGCTTAATCAGTTGATCTGGCGTCCTTCTACCTTTGCAATGGCATTTCTTTACTTTTCTCTGTATTCCAACATGTCTTCAAGATACACTAATGTGCATTATAACCCACCTCTTTGCACAGTAGTTTTCTTGTATTTATCTAATTTTAAAGCTATTTTTTTTTATCTTTATCATGAAGCCATACAAACCCTAATGATTCTAATGTATCTACCAGTCTTTGCACCAGCACCTTCTCCATTATATTCTGAAGTACTTAGTCTTATTTCTCTCACTTCCCAATCTGCAGAGCATGCTCTTTTCCTTTGTTTACCACTGCTGAAAGGCTTTTCTGGACCAATCACTTCTGTCTTACAGCTTCTGTTCTAGTAGTTTTCATCATCCTGAGACCTTTAAACTCTTTAGCTGTTATCTTTTTGATTGGTCCCATTATTATTTTCACTTTCTCCAGTTCATTTAAAATTTTTTTAGTGGTCCAATGTCTCTATACTCAACTGAACTTCTCTATTTCATCTTTTATAAACTGCACCTTTTACATATTTTTCATCTTTCCTGGGCTACTTTGACATCTAGAATATTTTATCTTTTTCATTTATTGTGATGGGATTCCGATTCTGTTCTCAACTCATTTTGCTTTCCCTGACCTTTTCTTAATTTCCCCTTCTCTTTCTCATATATTTTAAATTTCTTACCATTAACTTTTATTTTATCAGGGCGTAAAAATGATTGTGACAAAGTCCCTTGGTGTGTGGACAACTATGCAAAGAGGAGAATATCGAGCCTAGTGAGTCTTTTCTCTGGGATTTAGTTAGGGCAGTTGTTGACCAAACATGAACGGGAAGTACCTTTTGTGATACCTGCTGCTCCTCCAGCCAGTGCTGCACCAACAAAAGCTCCTGTTTCCAGCTCCAGCAACAGAACCTGTGGTCAGCTCCACATCTACTTACAAGCGGCTCTCGGAGATAAAGACTTGAATGCCGCATTTAAAGAAGAAAAAAGAAGGCAAGTTCTCATTTTGGAATGTTTTGTTTTCATTATCAACAATACAGTGGTACCCACGACATACGTATTAAGCCGTTCCGAGGCGGCCTTCGTGGTCATGAGCTTTTCGTATCTTGAACTGCATTTTACATGTAAAATGCCTAATCCGTTCCAAGCCCTACAAAAACACCCCAGCAAATTATATTTCCAGGCTTACAACACATGTTCTAGGGTTATGACACCGATCTGACGGAAGAAATGTGACTCCAAAAAGGCAAAATACTGTAGGTAGTACTTGAGTAATATTCAACTGCATGTAATGTTCAACCCCATTTTTACTGCATATATTAGGACTTTAGCATATGTCCCAAAGCAATAAGCCTAGCCTATGTTAGCAGTTGCTACTGTAGCCTAGTCTATGATTCTGATATCTAAACCTAAGAAGCTAAAAGCTTAGAATATGCCAATAAATTGTATAATAATCAGTATGTACTCATTTCAAATAATTGTTAATTAATCATTAACTATAGTACACAAACAAACAAAAAAAACCTTTCAACCATTTGTTTACATCAGCACTTACAAGTACCGAACGATCGCCAAGCAATCACTTTTCCTAGCACACAGTAAGACCATAAATTTTCATTATCTCTCTTCAATTAATGAAACTACCAACAGTATAATACCATTTATTTCTATTCTTTATTCTATCTTTACCTAATGGAGATACCGAGGTTATTGACAGCTTATAATGAACATATACGTAATATTAAAACAGAAGAAGAATTCTAGAAAATATGTATTTGTTGGCTTCGATGATAGCAGTCTGATTTATTTTATATTTTATGATATCTAATTCACAATTTTTTAAATTAAATTATTACATGTACTCATTTCAAATAATTACTTAAATAACCATTAACTATAATAAACAATCAAACAAAAAACCTTCTAAACTTCTGTTTACATTCAGCACTTACGAGTACCGAACGATCGCCAAGCAAACCACTTTCACCTAGCACAAGTACGTACAGTAATCAAATTTACATAATCTCTCTTCAAACTATTGAAACTACCAAAAAGTATAATAACCATTCATTTCTATTCTTTATTCTATCTTTACCTAATATTGTTTTTTTTTTTTTTTTATTAAATGTATTGCATGAATAAGTTTTTTCAATTTACAGCATCCTTCTTTTACCAATGGAATACATAGAGCACAAGGGGTAGATGCTGACCAATAGGAGAGCAGGATTTTATGGGGTGACTAGCATCAGGAACCAATGGGAGAGTGGGAGGATGGTGGCGAGTTTAACCTCAGTTGGCGGCGCGCGAGTTTTAAAATTGTTCTCGGTGGTCCGGCGAATCTTGGGACTTGACAGCAACAACCTTTCGTAACTTGAACTATTTTCGTATGTAGAGCCAAAAAAATCTTCGTATTTGCTTTCGTATCTCGAGTTTTTCGTAAGTTGAGCCTTTCGTATGTTAGGGTACCATTGTATGTCATTATATTCTGTGACTGTTTGGGTTCACCACCTAACATCAACTCTTGTAGGTTGAAGTTGTTCACCAACATCTTTATGCCACTTTTTTTCATGCAGTTTTTTCCTCACTTTGTTCTCTCTCTGCCTTGGTTTTAAGCGCGCATAAAAGATATAGATCCTTATTGGGGGTATGTCTGTAACCTTGCTGATTCTCCCCACCCCCTACTTTTTCCTAATTCCTAAGTGTTGTCACAAATGATATTAGTTATTTACTCTTCCTTTTTAGGATATCATTGTAATTTTTCATTTTTTCTGGACTTTTAACAGCTTTAAATTTAAATTGCAGAGTGAAGTTTTAACTTTTGTTCCATATCTGAGGTATAGTGGGGTAACTTGGTGGCGAGGTAAGGCTTGCAGCTGCTTTATATTCTCACTGGACAGTGGCCTTGTCAGAAACAACTGTGTTTGTTACAGAAGACGTAGTTTGTACAAGTTGTGCTTGATTTAGGCAGACGATCATTTATAATGGCTAGTGCCTAAGCTTTTTGGCAGGAATGTCTTGGTTTTTATGGCTTATTTCAGATGACCACTTTCTCTGTTTCTTCACCTTTAGTCAAAGAGCATTTTTTTATGAAAAGCTCATCAGCACAGCAATGATGCCACCTACAGCAAAGATTAGGGTTCATGACATGGATCAGTAAACCTTCAGTCATGGCCACTCAGATTGTTGAGCCATTGCCCTGAGTCACTTCTGCTTAAGACAGTTCAGACTTCCATTCCAGTGTCCCTCCACCACCTGAACTGCAATATCCATTTATCACTGTGTCCAAGTTGGCAGCTTTGACCTTCAAGTCACTTTCCAGAGTGGTTATTTTGTGCATTTGTGCCAATCGGTATATCTTACTTCCTCAAGAAAAAAAACCATGGACCCATCCTAAGGGCGCATTCAAAAGCAGAAAGTATTGGCCATGTATGCCCAACTCTTGATGTACCATTTTACCTGAACTAGTGGTCCTGTACTATCAATCCCACCTGCAATTGGTCACACCCCATTTTATCCAAAGTAATGTTCTTTGCTTTGGCCACCCATGGCATTTTGCACCCTTCTCCCCATTTGTTCCCGCCTATGATGAGTTTTTATCATTGCAACCTCTACAGCAGTGAGAACTGACCAGTCATCCTCTGCATTATATTAGGAGGTAGGACAGCAATGACTTCCAAAGCCATCAGGCCTCTGATTGGACTGCTCCAGTGAGGGGCACAAACAATATGGAAAGGTCGTTCAAAGAGAGCAGAGTCTCGTGGATCCATTCCCGAAGAAAATAGAAGGAGTGCGTGTAGATCATGATGTGGCAACTGCTGCTGTAGATCACAATGGCAACTGTTCAAGTAACTTCCCAGATGACTGCAGGTTGATAATATTATGAATTGATAACTTTTTTGGTTGATCTGTGCTTATTTAACTATCTCGGTACACCAGAGGGGCTATGGCTTAGCTGGTACAGCATATTAATTGTTATTTTTTTAGTTCATTATTTAAAAAATACTTGGTTTTGTTTTTTTTCAAGTTCTTTAATTTTCATTTTTAAGAATCTTTTCTGACGTTGACATAACAAAAAAACTTTATTTTTTAAATATGAACAGTTTACCAAGCACAAATGGATGGGGTTATTAGCTGGTACTTTATTAGAAGGTTTGGCAGCATTGGATGTAAATGTAGATAACAATGTTTTGTAACCCAAGGCAAAGGCAAAACAAAGGAAACAACGCAATATATAATACCAACATATGTAAAAATATTGCATTGCACAGTTTCATTTTTTTAAAACACCACACAAATATGGTATCCCAAATAAAGCAAAGTAAAAATGCATCAAAGATCAAAATCTAACATAATACTGAGATTACAAATAAAAAAAATATTTTAATCTTCAAAACCTGAAAGATTTTGCTCATTATTATCATTAAAAAAAGATTTATCATGATGCAATACATTTCATTATATTAGACTTGCTATAATAGATTTACCGATGAACCCTTTTAATTACGACTGTTTTTACTTTGTCTGTTTGTAATTTTACCTTAAGTCAGGGTTGGTTAAGGAGAGTAAAAGTGCCAGAAACATTGATATACAACATTTAAATTACTACTCATCCCTTAATTCATCTATCATAGTCTGCTAGTACAAGAATGAATCTTGTGACTATACACATTGGTGTACGATACTTCTCTTATATGCTGTTGTAACAAAGTATATAGTTTACACACACTTCATTCAAAAGCCATATGCAGGATGAATTTATGAGACTGTTTCCAAAAAAAAGAATAGCATTTTTGATGCAGGGAAGTATAGTGTTCAGTACATTTTGTATTGTGTGCTGTTACGTGTATTTTATCTTCTCCGAGAGGCAGAATTCAGAAAAATTTTAATTTTTTTCTTATTTTCAGACTAGAAAGATCTGTACAAAGTTATCAGTCACTAATGAGTCCAAGTTAATTGAGGGTTTCCTTCAAGAATCAAGATTGCCAGAAGCTACTAAACTAGCAAGAGAGATGGCAGTTGCTGGACAACTCTCCCGCTGGCAAAGTCATGAAATACCTTCTAAACAAACTAAGTGCTGCAGGAGATGTTGATGCAGTAATTTCTTTGACCAGTACCTTGATGAGGTAAGATGATAACCAATGGCTTTTCTGTTTGTAACTGTCAGGAGGGATCACTTAATGGTCCGCAAAGATGTTACCAGAGAGAGAAAGTGCAGTGTCTTAACTTCTTTTTAGTTGTCCTTCACTTACCTTTTCACCTTTAAATTTAAAAAAAATTTGGTGACCCCCATCAGTCTAGATTATTATTATTAATAGGGGTTAGTTTTTCCAGACCTCTGAGTCTCAAGTAGACTCTTCTCGGGCTGGTTCTCAGGGATCAATCCTGAGAAAGAAGAAGAAGAAGAAGAAAAAAAAAATTAGACTATTTGAGAAACCCGTCTTATTTAAAAAATTTATGATTTTATTAATTGAAAAATCCCTGCTTTCCGCAAGAATATTTTTTCATTTCCGAACTCCGCAGATAAATAGATCTTTCCTGGGTCCAATTTGGGCACTCAACAAGCAAATGCTGTACTGTCATGGGTGTTTGACATCAGTCTAGAAATGTGACTCAGTGTTCATATCTTCTTTATGATAACTTTAAAATCCTCTTAATACATATATGAAAAGGGATTCATTGCCACTTGTCAGAATTTTAATTTTCATGTAGGGTAGAAAAGTATTTCAGCTACCACATTTGGAATGGAAGGTTGGTTAGTTAATTAGTCAGATGGTTTTATGCAGAGGTTGTAATGTGGTTGAAATAATCTTCCATAAGGATTTTTGTATTCAGTCAGTGCAGCTGTGAAAGTTAGGAATATGAAACTTCATTTGTTCATATATGAAACAAACCTTCGGTCTTAACATAGGGTAAATACTCAGCGCCAGCTTGGGGAAACCGGTAAAGTTTAAAAATAATTGTGTACGCAAGGGACTATTGGCATCTGTGCTTGGTCATGAGACATGTGGAGCCACCCACATACCCCTGATTAAGTTGTGACCCGCTAGTTATTTTCGTACCGCCTTTTAAGTGAGGACGTGCTTTGCTCCGCCCTCCTTTTAAAGCCGGTTTAGTTTGCCCCCTGTTGTTTTCAAATTTGTTGCTTGGAATTCCCGGGTATGTGAACATGAAGCCATCTCCATGCTGCGAGACTTCTGGATGTCACAAGAAGCAGAGAGAGGAATGATAACAAACCTACATGAGTGGATGAATTGGTTTGTTAGGAGAACATGTCTTCTTATCTTCCTTGGACGCAATGAACTATACCATTGTGTAAAACCCAGAAGTCTGACTCTATGATATTCATATATGTCTTAGATTCGGAAATACTGGTCAGTTGTTTCGTAGAATTCTGGTATTCAGAAAACTGATCAAAGGTGGCAAACTCCCAGTTGGTTATAGTACTTACCTCCCACCAAGAGTAAGTCTATCCTAATGTTAAGACCGAAGGTTTGTTTCGTATATGAACAAATGACAAATTTTTAAAAAACCAATTTGTATTTTTCATAACTTACAAACCTGAGGTCTTAACATACAAAGGCCCACCTCTAACCACCCCTCTATCAACTAACCTGGGTTTGGAAGAATAACTAACGGGGTCACAAGTTAATGAGGGTTATGTGGGTTGCTCCGCATGTCTCGTGACCAAGCACAGATGCCATTAGTCCCTTGCATACACAATTATTTTATAAACTTTACCGTTTCCAGCTGGCGCTGAGTATTTATCCTAATGTCAAGAGCTCAGGTTTGTAAATTATGAAAAATACAAATTGGTTAAAAATTTGTCATTTTTCTACTTTAGTATGAACATATTTTATAAAGAAACTTCGTTCATGCAAACCCATAATTATAAAAAGCTTTATTCCATGCAAACATCTCAAAGCCACACCTTGATAGATCTTGAGAAGAGAAAGATCCCCTACTGTTCATGCACGGACCTCCTTCACTGTCCATCAAGGTTTACTTTTATTTTTCAATGTGGTATCTTGGGTATGTATCTTTCTCATTTCTTTGCATCAATCCATTTTCTCCTGTTCACCCTTTGGGCAAGTGCAAACTTGTTCATGGACCTCAGATCTGGGACCTTTTGGACTCTCCATGCTCTTATTTCCTTGGTAGTTTTCTTCTTGATGTCTTAAATCAGGACACTGAGGATTTGTGATCAGTACTCATTGGTACTTTTATTACTAAAAGGACATATATTATTAAAATTGACAAATGATAATGGTACATAACATTAACAAAGGCAGTGGCAATTTTGGTATTGCCACAAAAATGGAACTTTATCATTGAAAAATTACCTGATTCGTGATAAATCCCTGCTGTAAGCTAGCATACACCAACCAATTATTAAAGATGAATTTTACCTATTGTTAAATTTAGCTTATATATCTCTGTGCCGATTACATGAGTCAGCATTAAAAAAAAAAATGAATGGCTGCCTGGATGCCTGTTTAGTTCACCTGTTCACCAAGTGTGTTTCGAATGTTTTAACTCTGTCAGAATTCTCCTTGCCGCTGTTTCACTTAGACAGTTGGTATTCTATGAAGTTGGGCTGTTTTGTACCTGTTTACGGTATTGTCATTTCATTTTCCCCATGATGTCTTCCACCAGAAGCAAAAACCAATAACATCAGGCTATGTAAGAATGATTGTTCCTACACGATATACAAACCCTCAGTCCTTTACATAAGGAATTACTTTCGGTTGTTGTAGCTGGAATTACGGCCGTTAAATTCTTGAACAAGGTGGTTAGGCATTAACTACCATGTGGCAGGCGGGTATGCCAGCCTACCAGGATGCAAACACTCCACTTTGCCTTCGGCCGTCTTCCGATGAAGACGTGTGTTTGTGAGCTCTTGCTGACTGGTTATTGATAATTTTTCCCAGTGGGATCTTTCTGGTTTATTTTTTTTAAATATGTATATATGGTGTTTGATATTAATATTAAATTCAATCAATTCATTTAATATACAACCCACTTTTTGTGATAGCCTTTATAGCTGCCTTTCTACTTTGTGGTAAGAGTCGGCGGCAAAGGTATGCCAAATTCTTTATTATTTATATTCTTTTGCCCTTTAACGTGAGGACGAGATATGTATTTAACTTGAGGACGAGACATGTATTTAACGTGAGTGATATTGATCCTGTAACAAGACTTATTCATCCGAAATTCACGCTTACACTTGGGAATTACTGAGGGGAACTTCAGAGGTTTGTCCTTTGTTTTATTTTTTATGGTAATTTCTCTTCCCCACTCATCCTTTCACTTACTATTGGTGTTTGGGGGATCTCCTCTCACTTCGGAGGGCGGTGCCCTTGGATGCGAGAGGAGTATCCTTATTACTTTAAATCATTTTTTCTTTATTTTACAGACTAACAGTGGTGATTGTGTTTATAGCAGTATTGGTTGGATAGCTCTTCGTATTGGTTATCCTAACCTTGGAATTGTACCTGTGACTCTAAGCATGTTGTGATACTGATCCTCGAGTGTGTGTACTGATCCCCTGCTGATAATCATATTCATTTACCACTACTACCCTGGAGTTACATCACTGGACGAAGCTTTCGCGCTGCCCTGTGATGTTTATCTATTCCTGATGGTAGAAGTGTGTCAGAATTTGGAGGAATCAAAGAGGAAGAGAGCTCATCAAGTGTCGTTATCCTCCTCTTCGAGATGATCATATTTTCATCAGTCTCCACCCCTTCAACTCCTAAAGGCTCTTTGCCGCAGAAGGAGAAGGTTGTCTCCCCCCTTAAGAAATCTCGCACAGGGACTTCTAAGGGTCTGTCTTCTCACTGAGGTGGCGGTTGGGTCTTCCGCTGGCTCTCCCGTTCCTTCAGGAATGGGAACCGTCATGCTGTCCCCAGGGTCTAGCGTGTCAGGAGCCATAGAAGCGCAAACTTCGGTTCGCACTTCTGCTGCTAGTCCCAGAGGTTCTGCCCCTAAGATTAGCTCCGTGTCGGGCACTCGTTCGCGAGTCCCCGAGTGTACGTAATCTTCGGATTCGCATGCAACCAGAGTCGTTGACGCTGAGTCCGCTCACCGTCATGACTCGGGCACAGGGTGGAAGAAAGGAGCGAGTCGCTCAGGTGACTCGCGCCTTGTCGTTGATCACTTGTCTTGGTGATTGCTCTGTTCCCAGGGTTGACGTGACGGTCCCGTGGGACCGTCCACGCAGAGACCGGTGGAGGCTCCCCATCCAGTCCTCTTGAGAGGTTTCGCCCTTGACGAGGATTTGGATGAGTTGGAGGACGGTATAGGCTCTCTCCAGTCAGGTGCATGCTCAGCCCCACCCAGACGACGGTCACGTTCGTGCGACCGACCAGCCTCGGTCGTGGCAGACGCTTCGCCTGCCATGTGAGAGAATTTCGTAACCCTCCTCGAGGAAGCATTCTCTCCACTGCTGCTCCGTCAGGTCCTCCTTCCCAGGTCGCGCTGGGGCCTGCTGCTTTGGCAGCTGCCACACCCTCTTCCTGGATGGGAGAACCATCTGCCACCCTGAGGAAGTTGGAGAAGAAGAGGAAAGGTGTCGTCGTCATCTTCATCGTCGTCGTGTGCTTCTGCTGCCTCTTCCCCTTCGACTTCCAAGGCCCCCAACCGAGGAAGAAGAAGGTGGCCTCCTCCTCCTCCCCCCCAAGAAATCTTGCACAGGGACTTCTAAGGGTCTGTCTTGCTCCGGTGAAACAGGTTGGTTTTCCGCTGGTCCTCCGGGAACGGGGCCCGTATCTCCTTCCTCAGGGAAGAAGAAGACGGGGACCATGGAGGTACCAGCCACCACTGGTACCTCTGCTCCCAGCTCCAGAGGTTCCAGCTCTGGACCGGGAACCGTCTCAGCCGCTCGCGAGTGTCATCAAGTGTACAGGTGACCGTGCAGCCAAGGTCCAGATGGCAGAGTACGCTCACAGTCAGGACCAGGCATGGAGCGGAAGGATAGTAAGAGTCGCTCAGGTGACTCACCAGACCGGATATCACTCGCATTTCAGTTAAAATGCAAATGCTTGACCATATTTTTCTTGCACTCGATGGTTATAGCTGAACCCATTCCTTCATGGAATGGAATACCTGGCAACTCAGGATGACAAGTTAGCGAGAGCTAACGGTGTATGGCACTGCCAGCCACTTCCAGTACGGCTGGCTCTCCGAGATAGTTCGGTCGGGTATTGTCTCTCCTCCTCTGCGATGATTGACTACCGATTAGAATCTCTACCCAGCAATCACAGACTTAAGTCTCTGGTTTGCTGGAATTCGCGCATACATGTATGACCATCTCTCCTGCATCACCTTTTTGCCGTCGCAGGAATTTTCAGACAGAGATATCTCACTAGACTCGTTATCATCTTTCTGTTTTACCTTGCGGGAACAGAAGTCTGTAGCCTAGTCTTCCGCATCATCACACCTGCCACTGCAATGACTCGGAATTATTTTCTTCAGACAATCTGAGTTTGTCTTCTAAATACATCTCTTAATTCGTAGGTGTGCAATTATTTTGTTCACCCCGAATTGTAGATGAATAACGGAAGACTTCGCCTGTTCCCCACCCTGCCAGCTCTGCTTCCAAAGTAAATAGAAATGTCCTCCCTGATCCAGCCCATGAGAAGTGGTTCTTCAGGCAGTACAATCTCTGTTGTCATTACTGGAAGACGCTCTGCTTTCATTGCAAACTCTGACTTCTCGCCAAACAGCAATGTAATAGCAGTTTAGTGTTTTCAGTTCTATGTAAAACAACAGGAATTAAAGCCGTCTTTACTGGTTGGTGTCATCGACGGGACTTTTTCTATATTCAGAATCTTGAGAGAGAACTTCTCTCGATTCAACTGTGAAGACAGGTCCGCATTCACCTTAGTCGTTCACTAGCATATAGTAATGTTTCTCCTTAGTTGAGATTCAACTACTATGAGAACTTCTGTCTTGCCATCAGGGACCTCAGTCTCTAGAAGGCAATTGACCATCGACTGATGGGTGCATGCTTTGAGAGAATCATCATCTCGTCTCCCAACATTAGTGGCGAACAAGATAGACGATTTGTATGGTGTTCTCGGCATAACCCTTCAAAAGGCGATTGTCATGTGACTATGTCTCCTATGCATGACAGGTCACTCTGAGCTCAGTCAGTCAGCAGCTGTTGAAGATTCCAAGATCGTCATGAGCTACGCTGTGGACTTTGTATTGGTTGATCCAGATCAGTCATTACTATGTCCTATTGGCGTGCTACTGTACCCATAAGGATCGACACCCATTATGGAGTGTCGTGTCTTTATCCGCCCTGCAGACTGCCATTGCAGAAGTGTCTGATGACACATCATTTCTCCAAATATTACGAGACAGTGAGAGACTTCTCTGCAGTTGGATAGTCCAGTAGATGGGTACTTGTCAAACGTCATTTCCTTGGACTGGTGGCGGATGCTTGCAGGTTGTGTTTGCTTACCCAGCTCCTTCAACAGGACAAGTTGCATCTCGCCTATGGTGTGCAGCTCTAGAGGTAAGAAGGATACGAGAGTGACTGGGCGGGTCTCCACCTCGTCCTTCCACTCCTCTTCCTTCGGGAGTTCGGAGGATAGGAATTGAACTTACACTGGCAGGTCGGGCGATTGATATGGTAAGTTTACACATAGAGCATCCTTTTTGATGTTTTTTATTAGAATCATAGAAGCAATCCCACCCCTACCTCTACCAAGGGGAGGAAGGAGACTGGCAATAATGCAAACCCTTCCCAGAACTTGCATTTAATGCCTCCGACTCCGAAAACTATTCTTCACAGCCCATTTTGGTTTTCGACGATTACGATTACTCACCCTCGTTTTGAAAAGGCCCAGAAGTCTGACTCTTGATCATGCAGCTCCTATACTCCGATCAAGTTGTCAGAAGCAGGACACTCCTCCTTGCTCTTATGACCAGGGGGAGTAGCCTAGGTGTGTAGAACTCCAGTCAGTTCAAGAGACTCACTCATATTCTCCCACCAATCAGTGAGTCTTCCTTATGTAAAGGACTGAGGGTTTGTATACAGGGGGTCCTCGAGTTACGACGTTGATCCGTTCTTACGATGCATCGTAAACACGATTTTCAGCGTAAGTCGGAACATTGAAAAATACCACATGATTTAATGTAAATACCTATCAATAACAACGAGAGAACAATTCCTTACCTTTATTAGTTTGATTGGCTTGCACACTGGAGAGGAAGCTGCGGTGCTGGATGAGACTGGGGGAGGTTAGTGAAGAGAAAAAGAACCTCCACTGATCAGAAGGATGCTTGCCTATGGTTGTATAGTATGTCGAATAGCCTAGCCTAACCTGTTACCTTTGGGGTTGGCTTCATTGCATCTAGGTAGTTAAGCAAAGTAATATTAGCTAGGCTAGCTCCTTTTACAGATTAGTCTACCCCACAGCAATTCTCACATTTGCTTTATGTAAAGGCTTTAATCTACTCAAGAACAATGGTTTTCTTTTTCACATTAGCTGGCTTTATGACCGGGTGCTGACTTCTCCTCCTTGGCGATGTAAGTGCGGTTAGGCATACGTTTCCAAAACAAACCTGTCTCGTCTACGTTAAACACTTGCTGAGCAGAATAAACCCCCTCCTTAATTATCTCAGACAACGCTTTAGGAAATTCACTCGCTGCTTTCTCATCCCCACTAGCAGCTTCACCTTGCAATTTAAGGTTATGGTAATTGGCCCCGAGCCTTAAATCGCATAAACCACCCCTACTAGCCACAAACTCTTCACTTTCACTTACCCTTCCCCCTCTTTTTTCTTTTTTTCAACGCTTCAAACAATCTTCGCCTTCTCC
This sequence comes from Macrobrachium nipponense, assembly GCF_015104395.2. Classification (NCBI taxonomy): domain Eukaryota; kingdom Metazoa; phylum Arthropoda; class Malacostraca; order Decapoda; family Palaemonidae; genus Macrobrachium; species Macrobrachium nipponense. The sequence goes on from NC_061103.1 coordinate 22,059,873, forward strand.
TGAATCACCATAAGGCTGACTGGGATACGCCGTTGATTTTGGTCTTCCAACCAAAGCACCAATAACCTTTCCATTTCAATTATTAGACCACTACGCTGCTTAGTTATCACTGTCGCTTTCATAGGAGCAGATCCTGTTTCACATGTTCAACGATGCGCTCTTTATCTTTGATAATGGTAGCAAAACCGGTCCGAACGGCTAAGGCCAAGCGAGCGGGCCAATGTTTTGTTGGCGTTTCTCCCTTCTCGGATCGCTTTATAATGTCCACTTTAATTTCCATGGTGATGGCCTTTCTTTCTTCGATGCACTACCATCAGAAGAGTCCGCCTTGCGCTTGGGAGCCATAACAAAGAGCAAAAAGTTACAAAAACGATACAACACGAGGGAGATTGAGAGGCAGTGTGTAAACAACCAAAATGGCGTATGGGCGAGGACTGAGGCCGTCTCCTACCCCCACAAAGCGTATTCTTCGCCGTGCGCCTGGAACTAGTTTCGCGTTTGTTTACGTTGCTTACGACGCTAAACCGCGTAAGACGGAACGACGCAAAAATATTATTATTTTTTTATATTTTTATGGGGGCGCGTTCGTAACCACGAAACATCGTAGTCAGAGACCAGCGTAACCCGAGGACTTACTGTATCGTGTAGGAACAATCACAATTTTTGAAAGTAAATTGTACACTTCCTAACTATACAAACCTGAGGACCTTTACATATATGCCCACCTCATGCCACCCCTCAATCTGAACCAGGGTGGAAAGGCAAAGTGAAGTGTTTACATCCAGGCAGGCTAGCCTATCCGCTTGCCACATGGTAGTTACTGCCTAACCAACCTTTGTTCAAGAATTTAATGGCCGTAATTCCAGCTACGCCAAAAGTAATTAATTATGTAAAGGCCCTGAAGTTTGTATAGTTAGGAAAATACAATTTACTTTCAAAAATTGTGATTTTTGGTGTAACCAGGATGTTGAAATTTGAAGTAGGTCACCATTTGGTTTGTACTGGCTGAAGGGTAAAGTGTGTGATCTTGGAAACTAGATGTGAGGAATGTAGGGGATTATTCAGAGGACTTTATGCCTGAATATGTCAGATATAGTTAAGAAGGGAAGCGGATAGATTGACAAAAGCAACCTTTCAGTTCTATCCTACCTAGTATCCCTTCAGCTGCAGCTATCCTCACTCAGGCCAGGCAATTTGGTAGTTTGTCTGTTTTTATGTTGATGGAACCAGTGGTTATTCAGCAACGGGACCAACAGCTTGACATGACTTCCGTGCCACGTCGAGAGTGAACTTCTATCACCAGAAATACACATCTCTAACTCCTCAATGGAATGCCCAAGAATCAAACTTGCGGCCACCAAGGTGGCAGGCCAAGACCATACCGATCAAAGCCACTTTTTGGTAGTGCTAGTATTGAGACTTCCTTTGTAGCTCCGCCTCCTACTGTTTGGTTCAGGAAAAGCGCATCGAGAAATTAAAAACATGACATTAAACTTAAAAAGTTTAAGTTCTAATACAGGTTTAACTGAGTTTGTGACAGGGAATGTTCTGAATTCTTCTGTAGTGTGCGCCGTTTTTCGCGTTCTTTGCGTTCTTTTAGAAGTAAGGTGTTGGTGCCCTTCCCTGTAGGTAGCCTGAGCCTTGGCCTGTACTCTCCAATATCTACTTCTCTTTTCTCGGTCTGAATCTTGTTTTACATGTTTGCCTAAGACGGTTTGGTAAACGTTAATCTTCGCTCCGTATGCTCAGTCTTTGAATATTTCCCTAGTCTAATCTTTCAATACAGTGCTAACCAATACCTTATTTGGTTAGCACTGTATTGATTTCATAGTATTGTTACTGGAGATTGCGCTTAAGGTATAATTTTCAATTACTTTTCATATATGATTTAGATCCTGGGGTAGTCGTGTTAATTATTAGAATCAGAGGTGTAATTGAACCCAGACTCGTAGTTTTAGTTATCTGCTGTCCAGTTCATATGTATGTCTTCCAAGTTACCATTCAATTATCACCCATCATTTGAGAATCATGGTTTAAAGATTTCATAATTTGAACAAATCCCTTTGGGTTAAACTACATTCAGAATCTTTAGAGAGAACTTCTCTCGATTCAACTGTGAAGACAGGTCCGCATTCACCTTAGTCGTTCACTAGCATAGTAGTAAGTTTCTCCTTAGTTGAGATTCAAACTACTATGAGAACTTCTGTCTGCATCAGGGACCTCAGTCTCTAGAAGGCAATTGGACCATCGACTGATGGGTGCATGCTTTGAGAGAATCATCATCTCGTCTCCCAACATTAGTGGCGAACAAGATAGACGATTTGTATGGTTGTTCTCGGCATAACCCTTCAAAAGGCGATTGTCATGTGACTATGTCTCCTAGCATGACAGGTCACTCTGAGCTCAGTCAGTCAGCAGCTGTTGAAGATTCCAAGATCGTCATGAGCTACGCTGTGGACTTTGTATTGGTTGATCCAGATCAGTCATTACTATGTCCTATTGGCGTGCTACTGTACCCATAAGGATCGACACCCATTATGGAGTGTCGTGTCTTTATCGCTGCAGACTGCCATTGCAGAAGTGTCTGATGACACATCTTTCTCCAAATATTACGAGACAGTGAGAGACTTCTCTGCAGTTGGATAGTCCAGTAGATGGGTACTTGTCAAACGTCATTTCCTTGGACTGGTGGTGGATGCTTGCAGGTTGTGTTTGCTTACCCAGCTCCTTCAACAGGACAAGTTGCATCTCGCCTATGGTGTGCAGCTCTAGAGGTAAGAAGGATACGAGAGTGACTGGGCTCTCCACCTCGTCCTTCCACTCCTCTTCCTTCGGGTTGAGGATAGGAATTGAACTTACACTGGCAGGTCGGGCGATTGATATGGTAAGTTTACACATAGAGCATCCTTTTTATGTTTTTTAATTAGAATCATAGAAGCAATCCCACCCCTACCTCTACCAAGGGGAGGAAGGAGACTGGCAATAATGCAAACCCTTCCCAGAACTTTGCATTAATGCCTCCGACTCTAAATATTCTTCACAGCCCATTTTCGGATGAGTTACGATTACTCACTCGTTTCGAAAAGGCCCAGAAGTCTGACTCTTAATCATGCAGCTCCTATACTCCGATCAAGTTGTCAGAAGCAGGACACTCCTCCTTGCTCTTATGACCAGGGGGAGTAGCCTAGGTGTGTAGAACTCCAGTCAGTTACAAGAGACTCACTCCCCATATTCCTCCCACCAATCAGTGAGTCTTCCTTATGTAAAGGACTGAGGGTTTGTATACAGGGGGTCCTCGAGTTACGACGTTGATCCGTTCTTACGATGCATCGTAAACACGATTTTCAGCGTAAGTCGAACATTGAAAAATACCACATGATTTAATGTAAATACTATCATAAACAACGAGAGAAACAATTCCTTACCTTTATTAGTTTGATTGGCTTGCACACTGGAGAGGAAGCTGCGGTGCTGGAGAGACTGGGGGAGGTTAGTGAAGAGAAAAAGAACCTCCACTGATCAGAAGGATGCTTGCCTATGGTTGTATAGTATGTCGAATAGCCTAGCCTAACCTGTTACCTTTGGGGTTGGCTTCATTGCATCTAGGTAGTAAGCAAAGTAATATTAGCTAGGCTAGCTCCTTTTACAGATTAGTCTACCCCACAGCAATTCTCACATTTGCTTTATGTAAAGGCTTTAATCTACTCAAGAACAATGGTTTTTCTTTTTCACATTAGCTGGCTTTATGACCGGGGTGCTGACTTCTCCTCCTGGCGATGTAAGTGCGGTTAGGCATACGTTTCCAAAACAAACCTGTCTCGTCTACGTTAAACACTTGCTGAGCAGAATAACCCAACCCCCTCCTTAATTATCTCAGACAACGCTTTAGGAAATTCACTCGCTGCTTTCTCATCCCCACTAGCAGCTTCACCTTGCAATTTAAGGTTATGGTAATTGGCCCGAGCCTTAAATCGCATAAACCAACCCCTACTAGCCACAAACTCTTCACTTTCACTTCCCTCCCCCTTTTCTTTTTTCAACGCTTCAAACAATCTTTTCGCCTTCTCCTGAATCACCATAAGGCTGACTGGGATACGCCGTTGATTTTGGTCTTCCAACCAAAGCACCAATAACCTTTCCATTTCAATTATTAGACCACTACGCTGCTTAGTTATCACTGTCGCTTTCATAGGAGCAGATCCTTTCACATGTCAACGATGCGCTCTTTTATCTTTGATAATGGTAGCAACGGTCGAACGGCTAAGGCCAAGCGAGCGGCCAATGTTTGTTGGCGTTTCTCCCTTCTCGGATCGCTTTATAATGTCCACTTTAATTTCCATGGTGATGGCCTTTCTTTTCTTCGATGCACTACCATCAGAAGAGTCCGCCTTGCGCTTGGGAGCCATAACAAAGAGCAAAAAGTTACAAAAACGATACAACACGAGGGAGAGAGAGGCAGTGTAAACAACCAAAATGGCGTATGGGCGAGGACTGAGGCCGTCCTCTCCCCCACAAAGCGTATTCTTCGATCCGCCGTGCGCCTGGAACTAGTTTCGCGTTTGTTTACGTTGCTTACGACGCTAAACCGCGTAAGACGGAACGACGCAAAATATTATTTTTTATATTTTTATGGGGGCGCGTTCGTAACCACGAAACATCGTAAGTCGAGACCGACCAGCGTACCCGAGGACTTACTGTATCGTGTAGGAACAAATCACAATTTTTGAAAGTAAATTGTACACTTCCTAACTATACAAACCTGAGGACCTTTACATATATGCCCACCTCATGCCACCCCTCAATCTGAACCAGGGTGGAAAGGCAAAGTGAAGTGTTTACATCCAGGCAGGCTAGCCTATCCGCTTGCCACATGGTAGTTTACTGCCTAACCACCTTGTTCAAGAATTTAATGGCCGTAATTCCAGCTACGCCAAAAGTAATTAATTATGATAAAGGAACCTGAGTTTGTATAGTTAGGAAAAACACAACTTTACTTTCAAAAAATTGTGATTTTTGGTGTAACCAGGATGTTGAAATTTGAAGTAGGTCACCATTTGGTTTTGTACTGGCTGAAGGGTAAAGTGTGTGATCTTGGAACTAGATGTGAGGAATGTAGGGGATTATTCAGAGGACTTTATGCCTGAATATGTCAGATATAGTTAAGAATGGAAGCGGATAGATTGCAAAAGCAACCTTTCAGTTCTATCCTACCTAGTATCCCTTTCAGCTGCAGCTATCCTCACTCAGGCCAGGCAATTTGGTAGTTTGTCTGTTTTTATGTTGCATGGAACCAGTGGTTATTCAGCAACGGGACCAACAGCTTGACATGACTTCCGTGCCACGTCGAGAGTGAACTTCTATCACCAGAAATACACATCTCTAACTCCTCAATGGAATGCCCAAGAATCAAACTTGCGGCCACCAAGGTGGCAGGCCAAGACCATACCGATCAAGCACTTTTTTGGTAGTGCTAGTATTGAGACTTCCTTTGTAGCTCGCCTCCTACTCGTTGGTTCAGGAAAAGCGCATCGAGAAATTAAAACATGACATTAAACTTAAAAAGTTTAAGTTCTAATACAGGTTTAACTGAGTTTGTGACAGGGAATGTTCTGAATTCTTCTGTAGTGTGCGCCGTTTTCGCGTTCTTTGCGTTCTTTTAGAAGTAAGGTGTTGGTGCCCTTCCCTGTAGGTAGCCTGAGCCTTGGCCTGTACTCTCCAATATCTACTTCTCTTTTCTCGGTCTGAATCTTTTGTTTACATGTAGCCTAAGACGGTTTGGTAAACGTTAATCTTCGCTCCGTATGCTCAGTCTTTGAATATTTCCCTAGTCTAATCTTCAATACAGTGCTAACCAAATACCTTATTTGGTTAGCACTGTATTGATTTCATAGTATTGTTACTGGAGATTGCGCTTAAGGTATAATTTTCAATTACTTTTCATATATGTATTAGATCCTGGGTAGTATGTGTTAATTATTAGGAATCAGAGGTGTAATTGAACCCAGACTCGTAGTTTTAGTTATCTGCTGCATCCAGTTCATATGTATGTCTTCCAAGTTACCATTCAATTATCACCCATCATTTGAGAATCATGGTTTAAAAAGATTTAATAATTTAACAAATCCCTTTGGGTTAACTACATTCAGAATCTTGAGAGAGAACTTCTCTCGATTCAACTGTGAAGACAGGTCCGCATTCACCTTAGTCGTTCACTAGCAATATAGTAATGTTTCTCCTTAGTTGAGATTCAACTACTATGAGAACTTCTGTCTTGCCATCAGGGACCTCAGTCTCTAGAAGGCAATTGACCATCGACTGATGGGTGCATGCTTTGAGAGAATCATCATCTCGTCTCCCAACATTAGTGGCGAACAAGATAGACGATGTATGGTTGTTCTCGGCATAACCCTTCAAAAGGCGATTGTCATGTGACTATGTCTCCTATGCATGACAGGTCACTCTGAGCTCAGTCAGTCAGCAGCTGTTGAAGATTCCAAGATCGTCATGAGCTACGCTGGGGACTTTGTATTGGTTGATCCAGATCAGTCATTACTATGTCCTATTGGCGTGCTACTGTACCCATAAGGATCGACACACCCATTATGGAGTGTCGTGTCTTTATCCGCTGCAGACTGCCATTGCAGAGTGTCTGATGACACATCTTTCTCCAAATATTACGAGACAGTTAGAGGGGACTCTCTGCAGTTGGATAGTCCAGTAGATGGGTACTTGTCAAACGTCATTGACTTGGAGGGTGGGGGCGGATGCTTGCAGGTTGTGTTTGCTTACCCAGCTCTTCAACAGGACAAGTTGCATCTCGCCTATGGTGTGCAGCTCTAGAGGTAAGAAGGATAGAGAGTGACTGGGCTCTCCACCTCGTCCTTCCACTCCTCTTCCTTCGGGTTGAGGATTAGGAACTTGAACTTACAACTGGCAGGTCGGGCGATTTGATATGGTAAGTTTACACATAGAGCATCCTTTTTATGTTTTTTATTAGAATCATAGAAGCAAGCCCCAATCCCACCCCTACCTCTACCAAGGGGAGGAAGGAGACTGGCAATAATGCAAACCCTTCCAGAACTTTGCATTAATGCCTCCGACTCTAAATATTCTTCACAGCCCATTTTCGGATGAGTTACGATTACTCACTCGTTTTGAAAAGGCCCAGAAGTCTGACTCTTGATCATGCAGCTCCTATACTCCGATCAAGTTGTCAGAAGCAGGACACTCCTCCTTGCTCTTATGACCAGGGGGAGTAGCCCTAGGTGTGTAAGAACCCAGTCAGTTTTCAAGAAAGACTCACTCATATTCCTCCCACCAATCAGTGAGTCTTCCTTATGTAAAGGACTGAGGGTTTGTATACAGGGGGTCCTCGAGTTACGACGTTGATCCGTTCTTACGATGCATCGTAACACGATTTTCAGCGTAAGTCGGAACATTGAAAAAGACCACATGATTTAATGTAATACCTATCAATAACAACGAGAGAACAATTCCTTACCTTTATTAGTTTTGATTGGCTTGCACACTGGAGAGGAAGCTGCGGTGCTGGAGAGACTGGGGGAGGTTAGTGAAGAGAAAAAGAACCTCCACTGATCAGAAGGATGCTTGCCTATGGTTGTATAGTATGTCGAATAGCCTAGCCTAACCTGTTACCTTTGGGGTTGGCTTCATTGCATCTAGGTAGTAGCAAAGTATATTAGCTAGGCTAGCTCCTTTTACAGATTAGTCTACCCCACAGCAATTCTCACATTTGCTTTATGTAAAGGCTTTAATCTACTCAAGAACAATGGTTTTCTTTTTCACATTAGCTGGCTTTATGACCGCGGGTGCTGACTTCTCCTCCTTGGCGATGTAAGTGCGGTTAGGCATACGTTTCCAAAACAAACCTGTCTCGTCTACGTTAAACACTTGCTGAGCAGAATAAAACCACCCCCTCCTTAATTATCTCAGACAACGCTTTAGGAAATTCACGTCGCTGCTTTCTCATCCCCACTAGCAGCTTCACCTTGCCAATTAAGGTTATGGTAATGGCCCGAGCCTTAAATCGCATATAAACCAACCCCTAACTAGCCACAAACTCTTCACTTTCAATTCCCTCCACCCCCTTTCTTTTTTCAACGCTTCAAACAATCTTTTCGCCTTCTCCTGAATCACCATAAGGCTGACTGGGATACGCCGTTTGATTTGGTCTTCCAACCAAAGCACCAATAACCTTTCCATTTCAATTATTAGACCACTACGCTGCTTAGTTATCACTGGTCGCTTTCATAGGAGCAGATCCTTTCACATGTTCAACGATGCGCTCTTTATCTTTGATAATGGTAGCAACGGTCGAACGGCTAAGGCCAAGCGAGCGGCCAATGTTTGTTGGCGTTTCTCCCTTCTCGGATCGCTTTATAATGTCCACTTAATTTCCATGGTGATGGCCTTTCTTTTCTTCGATGCACTACATCAGAAGAGTCCGCCTTGCGCTTGGGAGCCATAACAAAGAGCAAAAAGTACAAAAACGATACAACACGAGGGAGAGAGAGGCAGTGTAAACAACAAAATGGCGTATGGGCGAGACTGAGGCCGTCTCTCCCCCACAAAGCGTATTCTTCCGCCGTGCGCCTGGAACTAGTTCGCGTTTGTTTACGTTGCTTACGACGCTAAACCGCGTAAGACGGAACGACGCAAAATATTATTTTTTATATTTTTTTATGGGGGCGCGTTCGTAACCACGAAACATCGTAAGTCGAGACCAGCGTAACCCGAGGACTTACTGTATCGTGGTAGGAACAAATCACAATTTTTGAAAGTAAATTGTACACTTCCTAACTATACAAACCTGAGGACCTTTACATATATGCCCACCTCATGCCACCCTCAATCTGAACCAGGGTGGAAAGGCAAAGTGAAGTGTTTACATCCAGGCAGGCTAGCCTATCCGCTTGCCACATGGTAGTTACTGCCTAACCACCTTGTTCAAGAATTTAACGGCCGTAATTCCAGCTACGCCAAAAGTAATTAATTATGTAAAGGACCTGAAGTTTGTATAGTTAGGAAAAATACAATTTACTTTCAAAAATTGTGATTTTTGGTGTAACCAGGATGTTGAAATTTGAAGTAGGTCACCATTTGGTTTGTACTGGCTGAAGGGTAAAGTGTGTGATCTTGGAACTAGATGTGAGGAATGTAGGGGATTATTCAGAGGACTTTATGCCTGAATATGTCAGATATAGTTAAGAAGGGAAGCGGATAGATTGCAAAAGCAACCTTTCAGTTCTATCCTACCTAGTATCCCTTCAGCTGCAGCTATCCTCACTCAGGCCAGGCAATTTGGTAGTTTGTCTGTTTTTATGTTTGCAATGGAACCAGTGGTTATTCAGCAACGGGACCAACAGCTTGACATGACTTCCGTGCCACGTCGAGAGTGAACTTCTATCACCAGAAATACACATCTCTAACTCCTCAATGGATGCCCAAGAATCAAACTTGCGGCCACCAAGGTGGCAGGCCAAGACCATACCGATCAAGCCACTTTTTGGTAGTGCTAGTATTGAGACTTCCTTTGTAGCTCCGCCTCCTACTCGTTTGGTTCAGGAAAAAGCGCATCGAGAAATTAAAACATGACATTAAACTTAAAAAGTTTAAGTTCTAATACAGGTTTAACTGAGTTTGTGACAGGGAATGTTCTGAATTCTTCTGTAGTGTGCGCCGTTTTTCGCGTTCTTTTTGCGTTCTTTTAGAAGTAGGTGTTGGTGCCCTTCCCTGTAGGTAGCCTGAGCCTTGGCCTGTACTCTCCAATATCTACTTCTCTTTTCTCGGTCTGAATCTTGTTTTACATGTTTGCCTAAGACGGTTTGGTAAACGTTAATCTTCGCTCCGTATGCTCAGTCTTTTGAATTTTCCCGAGTTCTATCTTTCAATACAGGTGCTAACCAAATACCTTATTTGGTTAGCACTGTATTGATTTCATAGTATTGTTACTGGAGATTGCGCTTAAGGTATAATTTTCAATTACTTTTCATATATGTATTAGATCCTGGGGTAGTCTGTGTTATATTAGAATCAGAGGTGTAATTGAACCCAGACTCGTAGTTTTAGTTATCTGGCTGGTCCCAAGTTCATATGTATGTCTTTCCAAAGTTACCAATTCAATTAGCACCCTATCATTTGCTGTCCAGTTCATATGTATGTCTTCCAAGTTACCATTCAATTATCACCCATCATTTGAGAATCATGGTTTAAAGATTTCATAATTTGAACAAATCCCTTTGGGTTAACTACTTGTTATAAATTAGCTAATAACAAAAACAATGTAAAGAAAAAATAGATCTGATATTATTTTATACTTTGAACATATTTTTCAGAACCAAAGGAGAAACATGTCATACAATAATAGGTTGTGTAATGCCTACATGAATGCTGGACGTGCAGAGGAGTTTCTTGAAGAATTATCTGCCTTAGCTGATAAAACTGATGTCAATGTTGTCAATATAAAGGCCAAATTCCCAGCTGGTGGTATAATGGGCATTCTTCAACACAAGGCAGAGCTTTTGCCCAAAGGTGAGTTATAGAAGATATTTTTATGTGTAGCCATACACAGTTGGATGAAATAGTTTGGATTTTCTCTTACCACAGTGACTGATAGCTAAAGTATGTGTATGAATTTGGTTTTAGCAATAAGAATAGGAGTATAATTCCTTTTGAAGTACAATATTTATCCTTGTACAATAAAGTGCTTGAAGTCTGATACTAGAGGGGAGATAATGCAGAAGTTTCTCAAGGAGCAGTTCTACAGTAAAGCTGTGTTAAAAGTCAGAAAGTTTGGTAATAGTTAGATAGTTATGATGAAACTATTAATTTTAGGGTCTGACTTACCCCCAAAAATATAGGCCTACAATTAAATTGCACCTCAAAATTGTAAGGATCAATGTTTAATTCTAGCAAATACGTTGCATTCCCCCAGCACCATGCCTTGTAGTGGGTCTCATGAAATTCTGCCACACTTAGCTTTCAAGAAATTACAACAGATTGAAAATCCATTAGTCTTTTTATGATGTCTACTGTACATATTGTTGCCATTGCATAGCAGCATTTTCTTGTCATTTTTTGTTACAAAAACTATTTCTTATTAAGTACATGGTCGTTAGTGTAGGTGATAAGGGGACCCACCCACTTTTGGGAACACCCAGTACCGCTGAGCCAACTGCCATCTTCGGTGAGATGCCACCTGTATCTTTAAAACACTAAAAATGGATGTATAATTTTGTGAAGAGTCTAATTTGCAAATACATGCTATTGAACTAGGTTCATATGACTCAGGCCAGTAGGCTTGACTCAAGCACATGAATTCTTAGACTATTATGTGAGGACTAAACATGTGATACAGACTAGAATTGACCTAATATTAGTAATTAAGAAACTTTAGGCATCTTACATAAATGTAGCTATACCATGGGAACCAAAAGTTAAGAGACAAGGGAAGAGAAAGTATGGCCCTAGGAGGAACCTATCTAGGATTTGGATGGTCAAACCTTCAGTTGTGTGTACTTTAGAAAAGTGTATTACTTGCCAACAGCCAGAGTAATAGAAAGTGTGAGCACCTTAAGAAAAACAAGAAAAACAGTGAATTAGGCTAGGCCCTCAGGAGCTGCTAGTGCTGATCCAAATTCCGAGAGATACAGCCTAGCAAGGCTGTGTGATGAAAAAATAATAATCAGAAGGGGGAAACGAGCAAAAGTAAAAGCAAGAACATTAAGGACACATATGGGCAAACTGCATTCAAATGTTTGCCGTTTTAGATAATCAACTTAATATTCAGAAATGGGAAGTATGGTTGAATAACATTTAAACATAATGCATAAACAGAAATAGGAAGTATGGTTGAATAACACTTAACATAATGCATAACAGTAAAACAAATACAAATTTGTTACAAACTATTGACCAAAAGCTAGCATTCAAGTAAAAGGTAACATCCTTCCAAACAAATAATATTAAATCTACAAAACTGTCAACAATTGAAACCAGAGGTTTTGTACATAGCATATCAAACAATACAAAAAAGTTGTAAGTGTTTCAAAATTTCACTTAAGCGTATCATTATAAAGGTACCAGTGCCTAAGAATACCCTACTTTGTGAATCTCTTCACAGGTACCAGTACCTAAGAATAAACTACTTTATGAATGTCTTCATTATTTTTAGAAATTAGGAACCTGGAGATATATAGAATGGACATCAAGTGGGATGTAACTATCATTTAAGTAAAGGGGGTGAATACATTCATAAGAAACATTGAGAAAGAAGTCTGTTAAATATAGAGTGGACATTAGATAGGACATCTCAATTGCTTTTTCATAAGTCATCAGATTATATAAAGGTGAGACTATATATAATATCCTTTTCATGTGGTTATTTGTAAAACTTTTTCATAAAAATGCAAATATCAAATACAGGTGCAGTAGTAGTGGGTGAAAATAAACCCATCGGTATCAGCCTAACCTGACCTTATTCCAGTATTGTCATAGAATATTAGCATTCCTTACCCCAGTGTTGTCTGTTGTATACCCAAAAATTTGAAAAGTACTATACAAGAAAATTTGGATATCAAAGTGATGGGACTTGGTATAGTGATAAGTTGCAAAGACAAGTACAGTTAATATGTGTAGAACAAATAATTTAGGCTAGACATTTTGGTATCTTATCGTTATAAAAGTCTTTCAATAAAGATGCATAATAAAAAATATACTACTTTCATGTTTAATAGTTTCTAATTCTGCTAGTATGTGTTTGTATATGCACATTCACACTACGTATTTGTAAGCTCTTATCATTCATGTTGGCACTTGTCAGTGATGAATCAGAAATGGAAACGGAAGAATTGTCAAAAAAAAAATTTTTTTACTTAAGTATTATAAATTATGAAAATCAGTAAATGAAGTATTTCTTAACAAATATTTTTCTTCCCCAGTATCTGCATTAGTTGAAAAATATGCAAATATTGGAATCATCACTCCAGCTAATTGCTTATGGATGCATTACTTCAAAGAAGAACAATTCACAGAAGCCAAAGAGGTAATTCATTTAGGAAAGCTTTGTTTAATTAAGGCATTGGTTCTTCACAAAGTTTCATTGAAAAAAAAAAAAGTTGAACATCGTAACAGATTGTTGCCACCATATAATATAAAATTTCTAATTTGAATCACTTAACCAGTTTATTTTACAAGTATAGCAAATATATTTCATTAGCTCTTTTAGATTTACATATTTTAAATGGTATCTTAATTCACCAATAAAAATGACAGGTATATGACAAGTATCTGGCAAAATCTGAAGATAACTTGATGTTCGCCTCAATCAACCAGAAAGCTCGTGATGCAAGTAATGTAAATTTATTGCCGCCTCTTCTGGAAATCTTGAACAGTCGGCCCAATACTCCTCAGGCTGCGAAAGGGATTCTTTACAGCTGTTGGGTAGATGTTCTAAGTAAGTAAGCAATGCCATCTATGAAAATTAATACAGGCGGCCCGCGGTTAACGGCGCAATCACTCAACGGCGAATCGGTTTTACGGCGGTCGTCAAAATATTCATTAAAAAAATAAGGCATTTTAAAGGTATACTTTTACGGCACAAATTTCAGTTAACAGCGCCGCTAGCGCCGTTGTTTAACGAGTTCATACATATGTAAAAATGCTGTTCAGACCATAAAGGTTATGCAAATTATATTAACAAATTTTATGGAGAGTTATTACGTAGGTATTAGGGTAAAATATATGCCTCTGACGCTGTTCTATGCCGAAAATATCGAGTTACATAAGTGCAAATTTTAGCTATGGATGTGACGATTCATAATTGTTCATGCTTTTGTTTAAAATGTGTGTGAAAATGTATTACGTGAAAGGCATTTTTATTTCTGTACAGAAATATGATACAAAGGCAGCTTTTGAAACTGCCCTTCACGATACCAAATACGATGTTTTTTCATGTTCTTTCTTGTAAGCCGCCGCCTGCCGCCCTTCCGAAAATATCGATTTAAAAAAAGTGCAAATTAGCGATCGATGTATCGATTTTATAAATGTTTATGCTTTAATGTTTAAAATGTGTATGAAAATGTATTACGAATAGGGTATTTTTATTTCTGTGCAGAAATATGATAAAAAGACAGCTTTTGAAACCCCTCAAGGTATCGACTACATGTGTTTTTCAAGTTCGTTCTTGTATGCCGCCGCGGCATACAAGAACGAACTTGAAAAACACATCGTAGTCGATAACTTGAAGGGGTTTCAAAAGCTGCCTTTTTATCATATTTCTGCACAGAAATAAAAATACCCTATTCGTAATACATTTTCATACACATTTTAAACATAAAAGCATAAACATTTATAAAATCGATACATCGATCGCTAATTTGCACTTTTTTTGCCGCCGTCTGGCCGCTCTTCCCAAAAAAAAAAAAATTAGCAATAAAAAAAAACAATAAAAAAAAAAAAAAAAAAAAAAAAAAATGTGCAAATTTAGCGATCGATGTGTCGATTTTTCAAATGTTTATGCTTTTATGTTTAAAATGTGTATGAAAATATATTGCGTAAAGGTATTTTCATTTTTGTACAGAAATAAGATACAAATTAAGGCAGCCTTTGTAACTACGCTCCACGTTGTCAGGGGATGGTTTTTCATGTTCGTTCTTGTCCGCCAGTTCCGAAAAATGCATTGTGTTATTTTATTAATTATGCATCTTTTCCATAAATTCTTTAAAAAGTTATACATTATTTCACTGTATCCAAGAATATTGTATGTATTCTCATTATTGTATTTTAAAATACTACGCAAACTTAAGCCCGGATTCCGCGGAGCGGCCAATGTTGTGGTTTGAAATCAGCTGATGAATACGAGTCTGTTTCACCATAACGCAATTCTGAGCGAATGCTCTTGCTTCTAGTTAGCATAAACGAATATCTAGATACTTGACTTATATGAGACAAAGTTATTTTTCCTTATACAGCGTGTTTTTAGGTGGAATATTTATTTAATATGTCTCGTTGTGAATGTGAACTACTATTTTTTTCGTTAACGGATTACGTTGGCGGCATGTTTATTGCGTAAAAAATTACGTTAAAAATCGTTATTCCGTTCGCAATATGTAATCCTTTATATCATCGTAATACGAACTTTACGTTATTTATCTTATATCGGCGTGAAACCAACAGTAAAATGTGTTCTTTCAAGCACAGTAGTTTTGATTAAAATGATTTTATCCCAATTTTATCTATGGTTGTGTGTGATGGCAGACGTTTACTGCAGTTTTATCCTTGTTGCCGATGTACGATAATAGTCATTAGCAGCTTGAACAGTTTTCTCAGCTTCAGTCATAATTAGGTTTAAATTTAACGGTATATTTCCCGATTGATCTTTAATCTATATTGATCTCTGATCTATAGCGAATAAAGTTATTACATTCAGATATCTTCGGTTCTATTCTATACATAACGCCGTTTATAACAAATACGGTAATGTTGCACTGTAGTACGATGATCGAAATACAAGCCAAACAGATGTTATCCAGTTCAGTTGTACTTAGAAAAAAAAAAAAAAGTCGTTTTACTCGTTCGGTTTGTTTTGTTCATGGTTGTACACGTTCACGCAACGAGTATAACGTTAAAACCATACTTTCATCATTCTCTTTTGCTGTTATTGAACTTCTGTAACTAGATGGATAAAGTTAGGCCATTGTAATTTGATCTCTCATAAAATCGAACTATCGTAAGACTAATGATCGTAACCTGAACACTACAGCTACCTGTACACTGTATAAACTTTATTATATCTTTACATACTCTAGAACACCCACATGTACTGTACAGTAAATTCTATAGTACTATACTGCATAAATATAATTTTACTTATTGCGCCGTTGTGGGATTACGGCGCCTTTGACTGGTCTAGAGTTTCGAAAGAAGGTGTGCGGCGGCCGTAGGCTTTAAAATCGCTCAGCGTCGAAAATCGCTTGGCGTCGGTGGCCAGGAACGGAACCCCTGCCGCTAACCGAGGGCCGCCTGTACAAGATATCAATGTAAATTGAATCTGATATAGGGTAGTATAAGATACTGAGTAAAGCTTGTGATTACATCCAAATCTTTATTTTGAATAGCTGCACAACAGAAATATGATGAAGCACTGGGTGTAGTTGAAGGAAGTTTGAAGTCCATCAGTCTGCAGAACATTAACACAACTGCTTTAAATAGATTGAAAGAAGGGCTGGCGTCATCCAATAAAACATTCCCGTACACAATTCCCCAAAAGGTAAGGTTGCAAGGCTAAAAATTTAAAGGATTAGTCATATTTTTTAAACTCTTATAGTAAATGTTCTAATGGAAATCATTAGATATTGATATTATAATAATTCTTCATAAAATCCCTTAACTCTAAAAAGGTGAATAACTCCTCAATGTTGTAAATGCAAATATTATACTAATAAAATACAAAACAAGAACTTTCGAGAGCCTGCTCATTTCTCCTCAGTATTTGCATTTACACCATAATGAATTTCTTCACAATTAATGCTCCGGCGCTTGGCTATCTGCCAAAAATTTTATAATCTAATCTAATCTTCACAATTAATATAATGTTGTTAAGCATCTATGGCTGCACTGATGAAACAGGTTTCCTTCTTCGTCTATTGTAGCACATCTCTAGTGTCTGTCCTAGAGATCCATTTCTGATACTGGTACCTATTTTGATCCTTCGTCAATGATCCCATGAAGAAACAGTCTAGTCTTTATCTAACATTAGAGCTGCCATTCGCAGTACCAGCTTACATAAACCACCGAGTACTTATGTGGTCTCAGGAAGAATGGGAAAATTGGAGACATTGTATGTTTACTATAATGGTCTTAATTTCCCTCAAAATGTCTCCCCCCAGGAATAGTGAATTGAATATAGCTGAATTTGGTCTTTGGGATCAAGGGTGGGAGTTATTCTCTCTGACACACCAAATGATATGATATAGCCAATCACCGGAGGGGGTAATGCACCTCACGTGCAGTGCATTGTAGGCATTGCTTAAAGTTCTTTACAGTGTCATTTCATGCCCTGGCTGCAACCCATTTCATTCCTTTTACTGTACCTTCTTTCATATTATTTCTTTTATCTTTCCACCCCCTCACCAATTGTTCCACAGTGCAGCTGCAAGGTAATCCTCCTGTTACACCTTTGTATCCTTTTCCTCTCGGTTTTCCTTTCAGCGTTGAATGACCTCATAGGTCCCAGCTCTTGGCCTTCAGCCTAAATTATGTACAGGTATTATAATCTCTATAACTGTCACTAATCAGTTTGGCTACCTCTTCTTTAGTACTTGGAACTAACCCATATAATATATGAAGTTTCCCTAACATCCTTGCAAGATACTGGGAGCATTAGCGTAAATAATCTGTTTTAATGAACTACAGTCAGAGCCATTATGGTGTAAGGAAAGAAAGGCAACCTTTTAGTTTTACTTGCCTTTCTTCCTGTGTGAATCTTGTGGCAGCATTATTCTCATGATACCATATTGTATTTTCATACTCTTCTCTTGGCTAACTGGTTTTCATGGAAATTAAGTCATATCTGATGTGATAACTAAAGTGAGAGTAAACAGTAGTGTATTATACGTATTCTTTTCAGTGTCTAATTACTTTTTGTTCATACATGGAACAAACCTTCAATCTTAACAATAGGATAATCTTCTAGTGCCAGCTGGAAACTGGTTAAAAACAATTAAAGATTGTAAGGCAAGGAGTCTGTGGCATCTGGCAACTCGTGCATATACGAGGTGGATGTGGGTCTCTGACCAGGCTTGAAACACTGTGACGCACCAGTCTTTCTTCAACTACCTGGGAGATTCATCTTTTGTAAGCCAGAGTTTTTATTCTTATTTATTCAGCCAAGAAGTTCCATGGATGTTCCATGGGACAGATGCAAATTGCAGTAGATTTGCCTTTTCCTTTGCTTTGTCGTCGTTTGTGTTATAAGTATCCTAAGGGGATATTGCCCCTTCAGGGGCTCAGCTACCTTTGGTATTTTTTAGAATTTTATTATTGGTAATTTGAAGATAATTTGAAAAATTTGTATTTTGACAATGTTTTATGTACAGTGGTACCTTGACATACGAAAGGCTAAGCTTACAAAAAAACTCGAGATACGAAAGCAAATACAAAGATTTTTTTTTTCTCTACATACAAAAATAGTTCAGGATACGAAAGGTTGTTGCTGTAAAGTCCCGAGATTCGCCCGGACCACCGATAACAATTTTAAAACTCGGGTGCCGCCAACTGAGTATACTCGCCACCATCCTCCCGCTCTCCCATTGGTTCCTGATGCTAGTCACCGCCATAAGATCCTGCTCTCCTATTGGTCGGCATCTCTCCCATGATCCCATCATGCATCTACGTAGCGGCGTGCTTTTTCGGCCACTTGGCAGCATCATCGTTATCGTAAGCACGCGGAATACGTTCGTTCGTTTTATACGATTTCGTTTGTTAACGTAAATTCGTTAGTGATTTCGTTGTAGTACTACTTTATCGTGTTGTGTGAGAACTTTACTACATATGTATACATACTACATAACTTAATTACGCACAGTATATAAGTAGTCATGGGTCCCAAGAAAGTTGAAGTAGGAAAGAAGAGGATGCTTTCTTTGGAGACAAAGATGGAGATAATTAAAAAGTATGAAGCTGGCATGCGATTGAGTGTGATCACCAAGGAGTATGGCCGAAATCCGTCGACAATAGGCACCATCCTTAAGCAGAAGGATGCCATCAAAGCAGCTACACCTTCCAAGGGCGTGACTTTAGTCTAGCAAGAGGAGCCACATGCACGATGAGATGGAAAGGCTGCTTCTTGTCTGGATAAAAGACAAAGAAATCGCTGGCAATACGATAACTGAGACAGCAATTTGCCACAAGGCGAGCGCCATTTTCGGCAATTTGATTGCCCAGGCCAAAGACGATGGAGGAGAAGGGACATCGACGCCAACCCCAGAGTTCAAGGCTTCTCATGGGTGGTTTGAAAAATTCCGGAAATGGACTGGCATCTTATTCGGTGGTGCGGCATGGGGAGGCTGCCAGCTCGGACACAAAAGTGGCCAAAGCCTTTATTAAGATTTTTGACGAGATGACAATCAAGGAAGGCTACAGTTCTCAGCAAGTTTTCAACTGTGATGAGACTGGCCCTTTTTGGAAAAAAAAAAATGCCCGTTCGGAAAGTACATCACGCAGGAAGAGAAGAAGCTACCCGGGCATAAGCCTATGAAAGACAGGCTTACGCTCGCACTTTGTTCGAACGCCAGTGGGGATTGCAAGGTGAAGCCCCTACTTGTCTATCATTCGGAGACTCTTCGAGCCTTCAAAGTGCTAAAGGAGAAGCTTCCAGTGATGTGGAGGGCTAATGCGAAAGCCTGGGTAACTAGACTTTTGTTCATCGAGTGGGTAAATCTGTTTCGGCCTGACAGTGAAGAAATTCTTGGGAGAGAAGCGCCTCCCTCTGAAATGTCTGCTGTTGTTGGACAATGCCCCTGTTCACCCTCCTGGCCTTGAGGAAGATATCCTAGCGGAGTATTCGTTTATCAAGGTTCTTTTATCTTCCGCCTAACACCACCCCTCTCCTCCAGCCCATGGACCAGCAAGTGATATCAAACTTCAAGAAGCTGTATACGAAACATCTTTTCAAGAGATGTTTCGACATCACTGATACCACAAACCTCACCTTGCGTGAATTTTGGAAGGAGCATTACGATGTTGTGATCTGCATCCAACTCATCGATCGAGCTTGGCAGGAGGTTTCGAGGCGAACCTTGAATTCTTTGTGGAGAAAACTCTGGCCTAATGCCGTATCCGCCCGAGACTTCGAGGAATTCGATGTGGGCGAAGCTGGTGCTGCAGATTCAGGAACATTTGACGATCCTGACGAGATCGTTGCACTCGGCAAGTCCATGGGGCTGGTCGTCGACGAGGACGACATCAATGACAGTCTCGAGGAGCACCAAGAGGAGCTTACGACGGATGACCTGAAGGAGTTGGAGGCCATGCAACATAACGTTGTTCAAGAAGAGTTCTCTAGCAGCAGCGAGGAGGAGGAGGAGGACGACCCTATGACAACGGCAGAAATTAAGGATGCTCTAGCTGCTTTTCATAAGGTGCAATCATTTGTAGAAAAGACACCCCGAAAAGGCTTACACAGGTTGTACGCTTGCGCAGTTCGATGACGTATGCCTGAGCCGTTTCAGGAACGTTGTGAAAAGTAGGCAGAAGCAATCTTCCTTGGATAGTTATTTTTTTAAAGAGGCCTTTAGTAGGAGTAAGCAAAAAGGAAGATCCAAGTTGAAAGTGAATAAATTGAAATTTTTGTAAACAAACGTAAAGTATAAAAAAAAAAAAAAAAAAAAATTTAATTTTAAGTTTTTTGTAAGTTAAGTGTTACGGTGTTGTTAATGTGTTTCGTTAAGTGTACGTACTAAAAGAAGTTTTTCTGCCGTTTGTCCTCCTCTGTCGCCACTTTCGGAGATAGCGCCACTTTCGGAGATAGCCTCACTCGAAAGGTGAGGTTCCACATTTTACACATATGTATGTATGTACGTACAGTATTTCTTGTTATACCATGTACACTAATACTTTTATTTACAGGTACATGTACATATTAGTACTAGTACATATTAAGTTAGGTATTGAATGGTCCAAATTGTTGTAGTATTTCATTGTTTATTGGTCAGTTTAGCTTTATTATAAAATTACTGGGGTGTTTTTTGTAGGGGCTTGGAACGGATTAGGCATTTTACATGTAAAAATGTAAAATGCCTTTTACATTTTACATGTAAAAAAATTAGGCATTTTACATGTAAAATGTAAAAGGCCGCCTCGGAACGGATTAATTTCGTATGTCGAGGTACCACGGTATCTTTGATACAGGCGGCCCTCGGTTAGTGGCAGGGGATCCGTTCCTGGCCGCTGACGCTAAGTGATTTTCGATGCCAAGCTATTTTAAAGCTTTCGGCCGCCGCACACACCTTTCGAAATTCTAGACTAGTCAAACGGTGCCGTATCCAGCAATGGCGCAATAAGGTAAAAATTATATTTATGCAGTATAGTACTATAGAATTTACTGTACAGTAGTACGTACGGTACATTATAGTATTATAAATACTATAAAGTGACAAAAGCCTAGCTTTAATCCTTTGGGTGTCTAGAGTATGTAAAGATATAATAAGTTTTATACAGTTTACAGGAACTGTAGTGTTCAAGTTACGATAATTTGTCTTACAATAATCCGATTTTATGAGAGACCAAATTACAATTTCCCAACTTTATCCCATCTTCTAGTTACATAAGTTCAAAAACAGCAAAAGAGAATGATGAAAGTATGGTTTTAACGTTAAACTTGTTGCGTAAATGTTTACAGCAAGTTTTGTAATCGTTTACAGCCGTGAACAACCGAACGAGAAACAACTTTTTTTTTTTTTTTTTTTCCTCTAAGTATACAATCGAATTGGATAACATCCATTTGGCTTGTATTTCAGTCTTCATACTATAGTCCACTATTACCGTAGTTGTTATAAATGACGTTATGTAGAATAGAACCGAGGATATCTTAATGTAATAATGTAAAATAGATCAATATAGATCAAAGATCAATTGGGAAATATGCTGTTAAATTAAATTTAAACTAGTTATAACTGAAGCAGAGAAAATTGTTCAAGCTGCTAATGACTATTATCGTGCATCTGCAACAAGGATAAACTCCAGTAAACGTATGCCATTAAACACAACTGTAGATAAAATTGAGAGAAAATAATTTTAATCAAAACTACTGTGCTTGAAAGAACATGTTTTACTGATGGCTTCACACCGATACAAGATGAATAGCGTAGAGTTCGCATTACGATGATATAAAAGAAAATTGCGAATGGAATTACATAATTTTTTTGTGCAATAAACATGCAGCCAATGTAATCCTGTTAACGAAAAAAAAAATTAGTTCACAATCATGAGATATATTGAATTCATATTTCAACCTAAAAATCATGTCGTATAAGGAAAAATAACCTTGTCTCATATACGTCAAGTATATAGGTATTCGTTTATGCTAACTAGAAGCAAGAAAAATTTGCTCAGAATTGCATTAAATATGGCGAAACAAACTCTTATTTGCCATCAGCTGATTTCAAACCAAAACATTGGCTGCTCCACGGAATACTGGCTTAGATTTGCCATAGTATTTTATAATACAATAATATGAGAATACATACAATATTATTGGATACAGTGAAGTAATGTATAACTTTTTAAAGGATTTATGGAAAAGATGCATATTTACTTTTTCTTCTGTGCTTATCTTAATTTTTGTCACTATGCCATCTACGTAGCAGCGGCACCTCGAGCTCATACGGTCTTACCTCAAATTTTGCTCAAGCAACAAAGCCAAAAATCAACCGAGTTGCAGAGTTGATATTTTGTACTTCTATCCCATGGAAAAACAAACAAATTGCAGTTTTGCAAAATCAAATGTATATGCAAGTTTTATCTTCTAAAATAAATAAATTTATGCAACATATGTAAATATAATTTGTTATAGAAAGGTGATTCAATGATATAAATTAAAATTGTATTACTCGGGCACGACTGAACAACCTATTGTCTTCATCATGTGAAGGGTACAAAGACTTCAAATGGACATGCGTAGTGCCACTGAAGTTTCATTAACAAAATGAGTTATAAATATCTTCCAAATTGATAAAATAACACCATGTATTTTTCTTTTTCGGAACAGTGGCGGACAAGAACAAACATAAAAAAACATCCTCAGACAATGTGGAGGGTAGTTACAAAAGCTGCCTTAATTTGAATCGTATTTATGAATAAAAATAAAAATACCCTATACGTAATATATTTTCATACACATTTTAAACATAAAAGCATGAACATTTATAAAATCGACACATCGATCGCTAAATTTGCACTCTTTCCAACTGTATATTTTCGGAAGAGTGGAAGGCGGCAGCTTACAAGAACGAACATGAAAAATCATTGTATTTGATAACATGAAGGGCAGTTCAATTAAAGTCAATAAGACAGTCATCACTACATATAGATAAATCAATTGCTGATAACGTGCCTGTTTGAACATGAAAATGCGTAGACTCCCCAGAGTTGAGGATCCCCACATTTTCATTTTCTATGATGGAACTTAAGCACCTTCCTCTTTGATTGGTGACGATGTTACCCCATAGAGGGTGTCTGCTATTCATATCTCCCAAAATAACAAAAGGACGTGGTAACTGTTGAATAAGAGATTTAAATTCATTGATAGGGAAGACTTCGTTAGGTGGTAGATAGAGAGAGCATACTGTATATTTTCTTTGCAAATGGATCTGTACACCTATCACTTGCAATGCTGATTGGATACTGATAGGATTTTGAGGAGTTTCATTTCGAACATATAAAACGACACCACCATGGCTTCCAGTATTTAGATTATAGGTTGAGATAGGATGTATACTCTCGTGGGCTGGGGCACATATTATTACCAATCATGGTCTCCATGCAGAGCTATACAAAGGACACTCTTCTGATATGAGCAGCCTTAATTCTTCCCATTTAGCTCTTCACTGGAGAAAATTAATTAATTTTACTTTCCTTTAGAGGCCGTTACATTAGAGCCTCCTTTAAGAGCTTTCAGCTTACAACCTTGCTCTTTTTTTCTGGAAGAAGACCGATTGTTTAGGGCTGCCTTCCTTTTTAGAGGGTTATCAGTCTCAGGAACAGCGACAAAGCTGGTGTTTGCCTGAGGGGGTGTGAGGATTGGACATTGGTGCATCCTCCAAAGCATTACATACAACGGGTACAGCCTCCAGAGAGGTGGGAGTGCCAGGTATACCCGACATAGCCTCCACAGAGGAAGGTGTAACCAGAAATCACTGGTTTTCTGCTTCCATAGAAGCAAGGTTGCCAGAAACCACTGGCACCGCCTCCAAAGAGGCGGGAGTGCCAGAATCAACTGGCACCACCTCCGAAGAGGCAGGAGTACCAGAAAACACTGGTACGGCCTCCGAGGAGGCGGAGCACCAGATATCTCTGGCGCAGCCTCCGAAGAGGCAGGAGCACCAGAAATCACTGGTGCAGCCAGCCTCCGGAGAGGCAAGAGCACCAGAAATCACTGGCGCAGCCTCCGAAGAGGAAGGAGTGCCAGCAACAATTGGTGCCGCCTCCAAAGAGGCATGAGTATGGGTCGTCACCAGTTTTTTATTTAAATTATCCTTATTAACATTTATATTTCTTTTTCAGTTGGCAGCAACACTGGAAAAGGATATTCCTGTTCTAACATATTGATTCAATACTCTCTCTTTTGCCTCCCTAAATGTGATATGTTCGTTACCCTTAAAGCTTTAATCTCTTTTTCCATGATGTATACATCACATTTAAGTGAAGATGATGGATGATTTTCTCCACAATGTATACATCTGGCTTGTTTATTACATATGCCATGCTCTTGTTCACTGCATTTGACACGTGGCAGGCTTGCCTTGCAGTTTCTGTCTACAGGACCCTAACATATGTCCGAATTCTTGACAATGGAAACATCTCCTCGGTCTTGGGATATATTGTTTAATCTTGAAATGTAGCAGGCTGCTTTTTACTCCAGTAGATAATAGAGTAGAATTAAATGTAATAATTAAATTGGGAAGTGGTACAAAGACTCCATTTACCTTCTTCATTCGCTCAACTCTTATTACACCTTGATCTTTTAATTCCTCTACAAGTTTTTCTTCAGAGTACATCATCAGTTGGGGAGCATATATCATTCCCTTGGAGTAATTCCAAAACGCATGTACTGCACATTGTACTTTGACTCCTCCAAGGTGTGATAATATTTTCAGTTTTTCAGTTTTTTTGCAGAGGTAGATTCCACCATCAGCTTTCCTCTACCTTCATAAGAAATCTTAGGCTCTCGGCCACAACACTTTACAATATTGCGATAGACAAAAAATATCATAACTAGCTTCTTCCAGATTAAAAGTTAAATATTTATCATAAGATTTTAAAAAAATTCCCGGTCCAATTTCATGTATACTGCTCAATTTTCCCTTACTCTGTACTGGAGCATAGGGTTTCAGTGTAATTACACTTGAAGATTTGGCTGTTTTTCCATAGGAAGATTGTCAAGGGAGCTTCCAGCAGTTATCAACTGTGCCGATTCACTACCATCAAAGGGTCCAGGGGTACTTGAATCTTTATTTGTTTTTTCATAAAGATTAAAGTGAATGAAAAAAATAAACCATCAGCCTTTCATGCAGTTTATTCTTCTACTAATGGCACAAGTGAGAACAGACTCCCAAATGTCCGTGTCCCTACCCTACCCCACAGGGGATGGCACAACATGGTCAGAGTGGCCCAAGTGTATGCCAAACCTGCTTGATAGGACTTGAGAGCATTACCAGAATACAATCATACCCACCCTAATCACATTATGGGCAAACTGGACAGAATGCTGAGAGTCCTATCCACAAAACTAGACCCCCCTGGAATCCGTGATCCAGCCCTGCAAAATAGTTCCGCCTGATATCACTCAGGTCTGAACATTAGGGCAGTTGATGGTCCTGCCACAGCGGTTCCCTCTATTTAGCTTCAGATATAAAACCCAGTCTTTTCTGTTTAACAGGTCCAGTAAATTTCAGCAAAGGTGGAAATTCCACATAATTAATCCGAAATGCTAGTAAAAAATATTACATGAAGGAGAAGGATGTGGTAAGAATGAAAGGATCAGCAGCTGGGCCCCAAGGACCAATGAGAAAGCAACCCCACCAGGCATCAGAGCCCATCTGCTGGTCCGTAAGCCCCCTACCCACGCCAAGGGTCAGCATCTAGGGGGTCCTCCATGGGACCTCCTCTGCCAGCCTTATGTGGAAAGGTTCCATTAGTCGGTGTCTGTCGTTTCACGGCTGGAGACTATCGAGTATCTCCCGAGAGCAAGAGTTTCTCACAAAGCGGCAGGCCAGATGTCCAGCTATCCCTGGAGGTCTTCGTCAGCAGTTTACCAGGGCAAGTGGGCAGTCTACTGTGGTTGGAATTGTTGACAGTGTTTCTCTCCAATCTGAACTTCACAGAAATAAAAAGCTCTTTTCATCTCAACTTTCAGGGACTACAAGGCCACCTTTGGGTTGATCCTGCACCTGAAAGGCTTGGACATCTCTTCATCCTGGGAAATCTCGAACCTGCAATGTGGATCTTACTCTGGTCATGAGTATTCTTTCATATTATGCCATTTAAATCTCTACCTAAATTGTCAGTCAGGAATCTAACCCTGAGTTATCATAGTAAAAACACCAGGGGTTGGGGTTGGAGATCAGTGGCCTTTGCATTTGTCCTGGAATTCGTAGGTAAGACTCAAAATCCCTCGGTTCATGATGGCAGATTTTTTTAGATTTCAATATTTCCCCGATTGAATTAGTGGACAGTGATCTGCATGAGTTTTTGCTTTGTCCTGTCAGAGTTCTGCGCTGCTATCTGAAGGAGTCTCCACCTAAGGCCTAGGTATCGTAGACTTTAAGTTTGCACTGCCGGTCTAGAATGGAAGTTTCCAAAATCTCCTTTTCATTCTGGCCAAGTGAGGTGATTAAGCAGGCATACTTCTCACCGGATAGTGTGTAATAGAGTCAATGCTGGCTAGTGCATATGACATCAGAGGAATGAGTTCCTCTTAAATGTCCCTCTAGCATTTCAGAACTGGTCAGTTCATAGGGTTTTGAATGCTGGTTCCTGACTTCAGTCGGCCACCTTCACTTCCTTTTCCTGAAGGACATTGCCCTTCAATTGGGTTGAAGAATAAGACATGACATAAGCTGGAACTGGTCTGATACAGGTGAGTGTGGCAGCCATACTGGTTGCAGTAGTTGGTTTGTTCCTTTACAATAAACAAATCTGCTTCCCAGTAGTGCTTATCCCTGACAAGGGGAGGGAGGAGTGTTAACAAATAACTGTGGCATACGGTGTGTTTGTTTTGAAGGGTTGTTTTTTACCTTCCACAAATGCAATGAATTTGGCCATATCACATGTGTTTAATCCCACAAAGTTTGGTTTTTAGATACTTGTTTATCTGTTCTTTCACAGGCTTAGATTTTTTTTTTTTTTTTTTTTTTTTTTTTTGTTTTTTTTTTTTTTTTTTTTTTTTTTTTTTTTTTTTTTTTTTTTTTGAGAGATTGCCCTTCAGTTAAATGCAGCAACATCAACTGTAGTCAGCAGAAGCCATGACGTCACATGCCCATATGTGACATCACACAGCAGATTTCTGCTATTGAAAAAGAGAGAGAGAGAGAGAGAGAGAGAGAGAGAGAACATTGTGTGTAGTGCAGAAAAATGTTTTGTAAAACAGAACAGTAATATAATTATATCATGAGATAAAAGGGTACTAAGTCGAACTTCATTGGTAGACCATATTCAAAGCAGTCCGTAAGGTTGGTATCCCCACGTGACGACCCCGTATTGTTCAGCTAGCAAGGGGCTCCAATGACAGCAAGGAATACACTACCGACAGTATTAACTGCTTCCAAAGTCTCACTTTCTTCACAGCACAAACACAAATAAAAAATTAGTGAAGTGGCATCTCTGTCTCAGGGAAGTGAAGCAGGGCTGACAACTGAAGAGCCTGTAAGAAACATAATATTCTCTCTCCTTCAGGAAAGAAGATTCCTATCCTGAGAGAGGGTAAAAAATCATATTATGTAAGGATGTAGGGAAAGACAGGAGTGGAGCCCTAAAAAACTCACGCCTCACTTCCACCAAAATGACACAGAGACAAGACGACAATCACGATTGGTCCTACAAGCAGACAGGAAGGTGGCAATCATACGCCATTAAAATTTGTATTGAACACATGGGAATATACTCCTATGCTAGACAGTCGAATCCTAACATAGAAAAGCCTGCAACACGAACCCCTACGTCTCAAACATCCCAAAAGACAAAATTCACAAATTATGAAAGACTAAAGCATAACCAAGTTCCCAGAAATTCTGTAAGAAGATAAAAGAAAGATAGGTACATAAAAACAATGTCAATATAAATGTTTTCAAATTTTCTTCGATACAACAAAATTAAAATACTAAAGAACAAAAAGTAGCTGGGCCCTCTCTCCCTGAAGGTGTAATATCCCCTTGGGAGATGGACCAGCCAGCATACTAGTAACACAAGCGATGACGAAGCAGAAGAAAATGGCACATCTACTGCAATTTGCATCTGTCCCAAGGCAGGTCAATACAAAACAAAGAAGGCTGTCTACAAACATTGATGTCCCCCGAACTTCTGGACTGAATGTACGTACAGGCTTCGAACAAAAAAAAACTGGCTTGGGGGAAGAAGAGCAAAGCGACACACTACTCTCCAGACAAGGCAGTTGAATTAAGACTGGTACTCAAGTTTCTAAGCCTGGCCAGTGACCAACATCCACCTGGTAATATTACATGAGTTGCCAGATGGCACCGATTCCTTGCTTTACAATCTTCGATTTTCCCTGGTTTCCATCTTGCTCTAGAAGATTATCTATTGTTAAAACCTCAAGTTTGTTAGCTATGCAAAATGCAATTTGATTAAAAAATGTGTCAATTTTTATAGTTTCAAATATTCATTTTTAAAAATTCATTTGCAGGAGGCAAGGAAGAATCGTCAAAATGTCAGTAGCATAGCAGCAGCAGCAGCAGTAGTAGTGATAATGAAGGAAAGCCCTGAGATGTTTAGTGGTTTCTATGTATTTTGTACATTTGTTGAAATGTTGATGGTTTTTGCATTGTAGGTATTAAGTTAATTTATCATTTTAATTGTATATATATACTGTATATGAATAATGCAATCAATATGGTTTGCAATATGTTACAATTTACCTTGTAGTGTCCAGCTTGTAATAAGGATTGGCAGATTTATCAGAAAATATCCATGTGTAAAATTTACTAGTTTAGAAGGTGAATATGTAAATATTTAATTCAATAAAGATATTCCCAGTATAGAAGATAAATGTAAATATTTAATTCAATAAAGATATCCCAGTAGAAATCCCCCACTTCTTCTCCCAATATATTGTGAAAACTTCAAGATTGCATTATGTACAATTTCCCTTGTAGTGTCCACCTTGTAATTAGGATTGGGAGAGATATCAGAAAATACTTGTGTAAAATTTACTAGTTTAGAAGGCGAGTATGTAAATATTTAATTCAATAATGATATCCCCAGTATAGAAGATAAATATGTAAATATTTAATAAAGATGTCCCAGTAAAAATGTCCCACTTCTCCCAATATATTGTGAAAACATCAAAAATAGATTTTCAGTTATAATTTTAGATCATGTGTTTTTATGGTAAACCTTTCTTGTAATTAATATTACTGTACTTTAAGTATAGACTTTTGTGTGATTTTATGGTAAACCTTTTCGTGTAATTAGTATTACCGTACTTCATGTACAGACTTTCGAGTGTCACCAACTTGTCAGAACAGTTCTAGTGCCTTTTCACCCAACTTAACTTCCATGAATCAAACCAATTCAAACTTAACTTGTTAGTGACTGAAAAACAAAGACCTCACTTTGCCTACCCAGAGCACCATTTTTCATCATACTGAGCCATTCTTCTATGCAACATCCAGAATGAAGAGTAGGGGTGAGGTGTCTTATCCCTCTTACGCCGGAGCGGTAAATAAAAAATTGTCTCCCGTGTGCCGGAGGGGTTTCGGAGTGAGCGCGGAAGCAGAAAAAAGATTTTTTTCAAAAAATCACAGCGCGCTTAGTTTTCAAGATTATGAGTTCATTTTGGCTCCTTTTTTTGTCATTGCCTGAAGTTTAGTATGCACCATCAGAAATGAAAAAAATTATCATTATCATAATATAAATAATGTGATATAGATAGCGCAAAAATACCTTTTGTTCATACACGAAACAAACCTTCGGTCTTAACATTAGGATTTACTAGCGCCAAGCTGGAAACCGGTAGAATTAAAATTACACTTGTGAGATCCAGGGACTAATGGCATCTATACCAGGTCACGGGGCATGTATACCCAGAATGCCCACGGCTACCTGTGACCCATCAGTTATTTTCCTACCGCCTTTAAGATAAGACGTGTTACTGTCTATCTCATTTAAAGCCGGTTTTTCAGTTTGCCCGTTCTTTATATTCATTTTTTTTCCATTTCATTTTTTTTTATTTTTCATTTTCCTTTTTCTTTCTCCAAGTGTGATCAGTGTGTGGTAAGAGTGTATACGTGGTATGATGGAGAATTTTGCCTCAACATCGGGATCGTCTACCGCTTCGAAGAGGAGACAAAGGAAATGCCCAGGAGTCAGTGGCTTCCCTTGTTCTAGGTTCCTAACCTCGGTGTCGACAGATCCTCATCCAACGTGTAGTAGGTGCAGGGAAAACGTATGTACGGTTTCTAATCCGTGTTCTGTTTGTCGCGGTTGGTCGGTGGAACAGTGGAAGAAGTTCTATGGGAAAAGCCAATACAAGAAAGGGGGTGACGCCATCTTTGGATGACCAAACCTTACCGGCTTCTTTTTGTATCGTAATAAAACCAGGCTGCTCCATATGTTTCTCCACCTGCTTTTGAATTGTCTCATACCCCTGGCGGTTTCTCCTAGCGGTTCTGTATCGAAACGTCAGGAGGGGCCTTGGGTAATTTTATGAATAATTTGCACTCTCCTTTGTTCCCAGCAAGTAGAGGGGGAGATCCGCCATCTTTGTTCCAGGCTCCTGCTACGCAAGCGCATAGGTTAGATGGTACGTGGTCAGCGCTAGGCCTACCAGGCGTACCAACCTTGGATGGTCTGCTTGCGCATTATATGACGTCACGGTTCCAGCAGGGTCCGGCAGCGCTGAATGTTCCTCATCCCCCGGGCTTGCAATTTAATGGAATTAATGCCGCTGCTTCTCCATCCCACTCAGTATTTACAGCGATGCAGAACGTGGGAGGTAATTTGGCAGCAAACGTGCGGTTACCAGCAGAAACCTCTCAGTCTCTCCCTACGAGAGCGATGACGTCACAACATACGTCACACTCTGAGATGGCAGGCGTGATGACGTCACAGACCGATTCTCGGCCTTTTTCGCTGCACCCAGACGCTAATACGCCTTCTGATCCGTCAATGCAAACTGTAATGCAGAAGTTACAGGATATAGAGGAGAGAATGAATAAGAGAGACAAAAAGAAAAAGTGTGATTCGCCTTCTTCGTCTTCTTCCTCTAGTTCGGCGTCATCGCTAAGTCCGATAACGTCACGGCGAGCGCCAGTCAAGCGTTGGAGGAGGATTCGGGAGTTCCTAGCGGATCCTCGGGCCAAGAGGAGAAGAATCAATTCTTCCTCTCCTTCGACGAAGACTGTCATTTTTTCCAAGTCAGCAAGAAGGTCGGAAAATCAGTGGCTATTAAGCACAAGGTTGCCAGACGAAGGCCGTTCGCAAGAGTCCGAACAAGCGAGAGAGGTGACGGCCGGACGAGCTGGCGGCCGAGGCGGAGTTGCCAGTTCGGATCGCAAAAACTGCGATACCTCTGGTAAAATCGACGTTGGCGGCGAAAGGTGCAGCAGAGGATGGAATGCAGGTCCCAGTTTCGCCCGTAAGGCCGTTCAAAATACGTACGAAGGACGTTAAGGCTCCTATTAAAAGTACAAAAAATAGAGAGTTGGCAACCTCGGCGGATACGTTCGTGGAGGCAGTGTCCGTCTGGATAGAAGGCCGAGGCCGGGCTCGCCGACGCTCGAAAATGATGCCAATGCTAATAAAAGACGAACTTACCTCTGTCTTAAGGGAGCCTTCATCTTGGAGATCTAGACGAGATTCTCGCTCTAGATCAGTGAGCAGAGAAAGAGTGAGACGTTCTCGTTCCCCTTCCCCTGCTGACTATCTGGGATCGAGCCAACAGCGGCCAGCAAAGATCAAAAGAGGCCGCGGCCGTTAGGGGCAGGCGGCCGTGGACAATTCCGGGCCGTCTGTCAGAAGATAGAGGCGAGACAACATCTCTCGTGACGGAGAGTGGTACACTAGAGCCGGAGGAAGGAGAAAACCAAGAGTTTCTGGCCTCGTATGCAGAGGTTATTGATTTGATTCGTCAATTCAATAGCCTTTTGGAGAAGACAGAAACACCGGCCAGTATGCTTCCTCCTGGAATTGACATGGCGTTTGGACTAAAGAGGGATACCAAGGTGTCGTATGAATTGCCTTGTTCGAGTCATGCGGAATCGGTCTTGCAACACGTAAACGCAAAGATTGCAGGGAGGGATAATTCCTTAAGATCTAATAGATCATTTAAATTTATTCCCCCTCCAATGATAAAGCAAAGGAAATATTATACGACACCGAAGGTCCCTTTGCTGTCTAGACAAATGAACCCTAATGTTGTAAGGTTAAGGCCTGGATTAACCTTGGATCAGGTTAAAATGGAGTGCCCTTCGATGACGTACCAAGAGGCTGCCACGTTAGAAGCAACAGCTTCTTCTGTCTTTCAGGCTGCGTCCTGGTTAGACCTTTGGTCAACAGCAGTTGGCGAAAATTGCATCCTCGGAAGCAACAAGGAAAGTAGTAGATGAACCATTGTTCATTAGATTACTACAGTCAGGGTCCCAAGGCGATTGCGTACCTGACAAACGTAAGTGCCAATGTTTGGGCAAATATCCTGCGAATGAGGAGAGATGCAGCATTGGCTAGACTAAGCCGCAATGTGGATTTGGATTCCCTGTTAGCAATGAGGAATGGGGATATCTTGGAATCGCAACTACTGTTGCCAGAGGTCATACTGGAAGAAGCGATAGATAGAAGAAGGATGGACACTAACGATAGGTTGGTGCAACAGGCAGTTAGGAAAACCTCTTACGTCAAACTATTCCTTTGGAGGGAAGACAACAGCAGATGTCTCGAAAGAAACCATGAGACATAGCATCCCTAATAGAGTCACAAGACCCTCTTCCCCAAAGAGGATAACTCATCGGCCCCTTTCACAATAGAAAACAACAGAGGAAGGGGCCAATAGGGAAGGGGAGAGGCTCAAGAAGATAGGATGGGCGCCTCCCATCACTCGGCCACACCAGTGGGGGGTTGCCTGGCAATCACTGGAAGGTGTGGCAGGAACTAGGGGCAGAGCAGTGGGTGGTGGATGTTCTCAGGATCGGGTATTTGATTCCGTTCGAGGTAACCCCGCCCTGACAGATCAACCATTACCCCACGTCACTTATGCCCACAAATCTCAGAAGGCCACTATTCTGCAGGACGAAGTGAAGAAGATGATGGAAAAAGGAAGCTGTGCAACAAGTATGCAGTCCGACAAAAGCTTCTACAGCAGGATTTTCCTGGTACCCAAAGCCAACGGGGAGTGGAGGACAGTAATAGACCTGTCAACGCTGAATCTGTTTATAAGGAAAACCAGTTTCAAGATGGAAACTCCGAAAACGGTTCTACAAGCAGTTCAGAATCGGAGACTTTATGCTGACAGTCGATCTAAAGGACGCATATTTTCAGATACCAGTCCATCAGTCTTCAAGGAAATTTCTCCGCTTCAGTCTTGCAGGGAAAGCTTTCGAGGTTCAAGGTCCTGTGCTTCGGATTAACAACGTCTCCTCAAGTTTTTACAAGTGTTCACCCTCGTGTCGGCATGGGCGCGCACGCTCAGGGGATCAGGCTGATAAGATATCTGGACGATTGGCTGGTGATAGCAAAGTCCAGGGAGAAATTACTCAGGGACAGGGCGGCCCTCCTGCAGCTTTGTCACAGCCTAGGTATTGTGGTGAATCAGCAGAAGTCGCAGTTGGATCCAAGTCAACGTTTGGAATAGCTGGGAATGGTGATAGCACACACAAGCCAAAGTATTCCCGACAGACCAAAGAGTAGAGAAATGCAAACAAGTGGTTGAATGCCCTTTTCTGGGAAAGCAGACACAGCCAGCAAGACAGTGGCAGGTGGTGCTGGGAATCCTAACCTCCCTGGAGAAGCTAGTACCACAAGGGAATGGCTACACCTTCGTCCCTACAATGGAGGATGAAAGGAGTTTTGGTCACCAACAGTAGATCACCCCGTACGAAGCACAAATTCCCTTGTCGGCAGAAGGTTTGGTGGAAAGGAAAAGACTTTGCTGTGGTGGTGGACGACGACAATCTGCCAGTGGGTGTCCCCCTTCAACAATCCTCCCCAGACCTCTTTTTGCTGTTCTCGGATGCATCACTAGAAGGCCTGGGGAGCCCATATGGAGGAGTTGATGGTGTCAGCAAAATGGAGTTGCAAGGACAGAGAACTCCATATAAACGTGCTGGAGTTGAAAGCAGCTTTCCTGGCTCTACAAGAATTCAGGGAGAGAGTAAAGGGACACTCGGTGGTATTGATGTCAGACAACACCACAGTAGTAGCTTATATAAACAAGCAAGGAGGCCTAGTTTTTCTCGGGCAGTTACATGTGACTGACCAGTTCAACTTCACCAGTGGGCTATAGAGAACCTGGTAGACAATCAAGGCCAGGTATATTTCCGGGAAAAAGAAACATAGTGGCCGACAAGTTGAGCCGCAGGGATCAGATTCTGGGAACGGAGTGGTCCCTACACCAACAGGTAGTGGACAGGATGCTCATGTTGTGGGAAGGACCGATCATAGACCTATTCGCAACCAGGTACAACAAAAAGTTGGAAGTGTATTGTTCAGTAGTCCGGACGAAGAGGCAGCAGCAGAAGATGCGCTACAACACCCCTGGGACAATCTGGACGTGTACGCATTTCCTCCATTTTGTCTAATCCGTCAGGTTCTGAACAGGGTAATGCGGTCTCAGAACCTCAAGATGACCCTGGTAGCCCCCGTTATGGCCGAAAGCAGAGTGGTTTCCAGACCTACTGGAACTCCTAGTAGATGTGCCAAGAGAGTTACCTCCATGGAGCAACCTTCTGTGTCAGCCTCACGTGGAGAGGTACCACCAGTCGGTGAAGTCCCTATCGCTTCCCAGGGTGGAGACTGTCAAGTATCTCCTCCGAGAGCAAGGGTTTTCGCAGAAAGCAGCAACTCAGATGCAGGTAATATCAGAAAATCATCTGCGACAGTATCCAACGGAAGTGGTCAGCATACTGTGATTGGTGTCGTAGGGGGAACGTGTCTCCACTCGGTACCACTATTCAGCAGTTAGCAGACTTTCTGATATATCTCAGAACAGAAAAACATATGTCTGTATCTGCAGTGAAGGGGTACAGGGCTGCTCTAGCCTCAGTCTTACGAATGAAAGGAGTGGACATATCGTCTTCATGGGAGTGGCCATGCTGATGAGGAGCTTTGAACAGTCATGCCCACCAAAGGAGCTAAAAACCCCAGATTGGGATCTGACCAAGGTACTGAGTAGTCTGACAAAACCCCCTTACGAACCACTAAGGCAGTCCACGGATAGGAGCCTGACCCTGAAGACAGTCTTCTTATTGGCCCTGGCTTCAACCAAAAGGGTGGGGGAGCTACATGGCCTTTCATATCTCATAAAGCACTCGAGAGGTTGGAGATCAATGGTGTGTGAGTTTGTCCCAGAATTCGTGGCAAAGACCCAAAATCCAACAATAGTAGACGGCAGATTCGACTCCTTTACCATACCTTCCTTGGCAGACTTTGTAGAGACAACGACAAAGCTGAAATGCTCCTGTGCCCCGTCAGGGCACTAAGGGAGTATATTAAAGAGAACAAGGCACCTCGGCCGGGGTGCCAGAGTTGTTCGTAAGTACAGGACGGAACAAGAAGGAAGTGTCCAAGAATACATATCATTTTGGCTAAGGGAGACAATCAGAAATGCTTATACTGCAGAACAGGGTCAGATAGCCAGGTGGGAGCTAGAGCTCATGACATCAGGGGTGTGAGTGCTTCCCTAGCATTTAAGAAGAACATGTCTGTGGATAAAATCTGAAAGCTGGCGTGTGGAAGCGCCAAACAACTTTCACCTCATTTTATTTGAAAGATGTTGCCCATAGATCCTTGGACACCTTTTCCTTGGGTCCAGTGGTGGCGGCCCAACAAGTGATATAGTTCATCCAGTGCCCCTGGCGGTCAGTTTGCGTCTAGTCTAAGATGAAGGTATGAAAGTAGAATGAATGGGATGACTGGTCTTTTTTCTTTACTACTTTCTTCCTACTCCTTTAACTACGGGCAATATAAAGGAGAGTACCGTCATGTGCTGGAACGGACTAGATGCAGGTGAGATGGTCAGCCATACTGTGAAGCTATCTTAGCTGATGTTATATACTTTTCAGTAGCAACACACCCCTCTGGATAATAAGGAAAGAAGGGTGAAGGTGGATCCCAGTCGCAAAGGGACAAGAGTAAACAGTAGAATGGTATCTACACCAGTGGGAGGAAACCAATAGATCCGCTTATATCTTTGGTCCTAGGTTCATTGTCCATTCTCTAGAATTTTCCCTATATATTCGGAAATGGATAAGGTGGCAAACTTCCAGTCAGTTGTAGAGACTTACCTCCCTCCAATAGTAAGTCTATCCTAATGTTAAGACCGAAGGTTTGTTTCGTGTATGAACAAATACCAAATTTGTAACTAATTTGTATTTTTCATAACTAACAAACCTGAGGTCTTAACAGTTAAAGGCCCACCTCGAACCACCCCTCTAGCAGTCTAAACTGGGTTAGAAATATAACTGATGGGTCACAGGTAGCCGTGGGCATTCTGGGTATACATGCCCCGTGACCTGGTATAGATGCCATTAGTCCCTGGATCTCACAAGTGTAATTTTAATTCTACCGGTTTCCAGCTTGGCGCTAGTAAATCCTAATGTTAAGACCTCAGGTTTGTTAGTTATGAAAAATACAAATTATTACAAATTTGGTATTTGTTCATACACGAAACAAACCTTCGGTCTTAACATTAGGATAGACTTACTATTGGAGGGAGGTAAGTCTCTACAACTGACTGGAAGTCCGCTCCTAGAGTAAAGCACTTGTCGTGCGTCACTTGAATGTGTCTCAAGTAATGGGATGCAAAGACCGATTGCATCTCCAAAAGGTTGACTCCACTAGAGTCTGTATCGACAAGTTCTTGTGGAATGCCAAAGAGGTAGCGACTGCTCTTACCTCGTGAGCTTTAACTCTAAGGAGGTCCAGTTGTTCTTCTTTACACGCTAAATGGGCTTCCTTGATTACATCTCTGATGAAGACGCCTGAGCATTTTTAGAGATCTGTCTTCTGGGATCTCTAACTGAGCACCATAAACTTTCCTTACTCCCCTTTAGTTCGTTCTTCCTTTCTAAGTAGAACTTAAGGCTTCTCACTGGGCAAAGAGCCCTTTCTCGCTCTGTACCTACTAGAGACGAAAGTCCTTTTACCTCGAATGTTCGAGGCCAAGGTTTCGAAGGGTTTTCATTCTTCGCTTACTCTTTTCGCTGAAGCTAGCGCGACCAAGAATAAAGACTTCCTTGTCAGATCTCTGAACGTAGCCTTACAGGGAGGTTCGAATTTGGAGGTCATTAAGTATTTTAGTACCACATCTAAGTTCCAACTAGGTGCTCTAACCCTCTGTTCTTTGACGTCTCGAAGAATTTTATCAGGTCATGCAAAATCTTTGTCTTCCCCAATATTAAGGCCTCTATGCCTGAAGACTGAAGATAGCATACTTTTATAGCCCTTAATTGTAGAGACTACTAAATTACATTTCTCCTTCAAGTAAAGGAGGAAATCAGCTATATCTGTCACAGAGGTACTGGAAGAGGATATCTTCTGAGCTCTACACCACTTGCGAAACACATCCCACTTCGACTGGTAGACTCGAATAGTAGATGGTCTTCTAGCTCTTGCGATCGCTTTCGCAACTTCTCGAGAAAAGCCTCTCGTTCTGACAAGTCCTTCGATAGTCTGAAGGCAGTCAGAGCGAGAGCGGGCAGGTTTTTGTGATACCTGTCGAAGTGGGGTTGTCTGAGAAGATCGCTCCTGTTTGGGAGAGATCTCGGAAAGTTCTACTATCCATCCCAGTACCTCTGTGTACCAGTTTTGCGCTGGCCAGAACGGGGCTATGAGGGTCAGTTTGGCTCCCCCCCTCTGCTGCTGCAAACTTCCTTACCACTTCCGATAATATTTTGAACGGAGGAAAAGCATACCCGTCTATTCCGGACCAATCGAGAGAAGGGCGTCCACCGAAATCGCCCTTGGGTCGGCGATCGGGGAGCAGTAACTTTCCAGCCTGTTGTTCCAATGGGTGGCAAAAGATCGTTATATTTGATCTCCCCCAGAGGTTCCATAGTCTGTTGCATACCTCCTGATGCAACGTCCATTCTGTAGGCAGTACTTGGTCTCTCCTGCTCAGAAGGTCGGCTCTTACATTTTTGTCCCCTTTGAATGAATCTCGTCCGGAGAGTGATTCTTCTCTCTCTCTGCCCCAAAGCATAGTTCTCTTGCTTTTCTTGTTTTAAAGGGAGAACGAGTGCGTCCCTCCTTGCTTCTTGATGTAAGCTAGGGCTGTTGTGTTGTCCGAATTGATTCTGCAGGACTTGAACCTGAGATCTGAGCCTCGAAGTGTATGAGAGACAGGTGAATCGCTGCTAATTCCTTCATATTGATGTGCCAGGACACCTGTTCTCCCCTCCAGGTGCCTGACACTTCTCTCGTCCCTAGAGTGGCTCCCCACCCCGCATCTGAGGCGTCGGAATACAAAACACTAGCCGAGGGTTCGGAACGTGAAGGGATACTCCTTCGTTGATCCTGCACGGATTCATCCACCAACGCAGGTCGTCCTTTTATTTCCTTCGTGATCTGGAAGGAATCGGACAGATTTTTGAGATTTCTGATCCCAATGTTCTATTAGATAGAACTGTAACGGCCTTAGGTGAAGCCTTCCTAGAGAAATGAACTGTTCCAACGAGGGAAAGGGTCCCAGAAGACTCATCCATTCCCTCGCGGAACATTGTTCTTTCTCTAGGAAGGTTGCTACTTTTTCCAAGCAGCGGTTCTGTCTTTCCTGTGATGGAAACACATGAAAACCCCGAGAATCCATCCGAATCCCCAGATAAACAATGTTCTGCTGGGGAATCATCTGGGATTTCTCGAGGTTTACCAACAGTCCCAAGGACTGTGTTAACTCCAGTGTCAGTTTTAAGTCCTCCAGACATCTGACTCGCGACTGTGCTCGTATCAGCCAGTCGTCTAGATACAAGGAGGATTCGAATCCCTTCGAGATGAAGCCAGTGAGCCACATTTTTCATTAGTCCCGTGAATAACTGGGGGGCTGTTGATAGTCCGAAGCATAGGGCCCGAAATTGAAATACTCTTCCTTGAGCCATAAATCTGAGGTATTTCCTGGAAGACGGGTGTATTGGCACATGGAAATAAGCATCCTGCAGGTCCCGGGATACCATCCAGTCCCCTGGACGCAGGGCTGCTAACACCGAGGCTGTTGTCTCCATTGTGAACTTCCTCTTTGCTACGAACACGTTCAGGGCGCTCACGTCCAGAACTGGCCTCCAACCTCCTGAGCTTTTCGAACCAAGAACAGGCGATTGTAAAACCCCTGGGAAGAGAGATCTTTTACTTCCTCTATGGCTTCCTTGTAAAGCATCTGCTCCACGAGATGTAGAAGGGCTTGTTTCTTGACAGAATCCTTGTAGTTTGCTGTTAACTCCCTTGGAATTGTAGTTAAGGGAGGTTTTTCCCTGAAGGGGATTAAATATCCTTTCTTTAGGATGGATAGGGACCAGCGTCGGCACCTTTCTGTGCCCAAGGTTCGTAAAAGTTTAAGCCTGGCACCCCACTTTTGTCTGGAGGACCACAGTCTCACTGGGTCTTGACGAATGGCCTTCGAGAAGACCTTCCTCTCTTCTCCGGTCGTCTACTTCTAAGAGAAGATCTTGGTGCAGACCTTCCCCGAAAGGGCTGCTGGAAGGAACTTTCTCCTTTTTTTGCAACCGAACAGCA
The DNA here is from genome assembly GCF_015104395.2 of Macrobrachium nipponense. Lineage (NCBI taxonomy): Eukaryota > Metazoa > Arthropoda > Malacostraca > Decapoda > Palaemonidae > Macrobrachium > Macrobrachium nipponense. The sequence goes on from NC_061103.1 coordinate 22,099,779, forward strand.
GTTTTTTTAGCCTTTTAGCTGACTGGGCCAGCAGGATCCTGTGTGGCCTTTTCTGATAAAGTCTTTGAAATGTCCTGTCCCTCACTATTTCCTGCGGAAAAAGGTGACTAGAGAGGGGCGCGTATAAAAGGGAGGATCTCTGCAGAGGGAAACAGATTTCGTTAAGAAGGAGCTAAACACTGCCCTCTTCTTCAATATACAGGATCCAAAAAGGGATGCCACTTCATTGGAGCCATCCATTACCAGCCTTGTCTAGCAGGTTAATACACTGCCCAACTCTTCCATGGTAACGAATTCTGGTTCTTGAGACTTCTTGGCTAAAGCTCCCAAAGCCCAGTCCATAAAGTTAAAGACTTCGAGAGTCTTAAAGAGGCCCTTGATGAGATGATCAACCTCACACATTCCCCAAGAGGCTTTTGCAGAGTGCAGAGAGCGTCGTGTAGACGCATCTACAAGAGCGGAAAAGTCCGCATCAGAGGACGAGGGAGTCCCAGGCCCATTGGCTCCTTGGTGTCATACCACATACCTGGTTTCCCTGTCAGCTTAGAGGGAGGACAAGAAAATACTGTCTTCCCCGCTTCCTTCTTAGATCTGAGCCAGCTCTCGAGACTCTTCAGAGACTTTCTCATAGAAAGAGTAGGGGTCATCCTAACGAAGGCGGAGGCCTTCAACATTTTCGTACTGGATAATAAAGATCCCGGAGAAGGGGGATCCGACTGGCGTAGCGAGTCTCCAAACACCTGCAGCAAAAGAGAAGCAAGTCTCTTATAGTCCGAAACTCCTGCATCTTTGGATATCTCTTCATCCGAAACTTCTTCCAAAAGCGATGCAGGAGAAGAGGGCTTTGCCTTTTCAGGAGACCGATCCGTCGAAAGAAGCCTTTTTCTTTCGTCCTTATTCCTATCCTCCTTCCTGCACGAGTCCTGGAGTTTCCCTATACTCGGGCTTCTGCTCTGCTCCTTGCGTCTGCTAGGAGAGGCGCTTGCGTCCTGAATCAGGCGCCTGTGAGGCGAAGAGCGCCTGCTAGGAGAAAGGAGAACATGCCTGTTGCCTGGCGCCAAGAAGGAGAAGCGCTTGCGTCCTGGGGTGAGCGCGTTGCCTGGGCCCAAGAAGGCGATGGGCGCTTAGCGTCCTGGTGAGGCGCGCCTGGGCCAAGAAGGCGAGGCGCTTGCGTCCTGGTGAGGCTGCCTGGTCCAAGAAGGAGAGGCATTTGCGTCCTGATGAGGACGCCTGGAAGGCGAAATGCGCCCTGCGAGGAGAAAGGAGAACCCTTTGTTCCCGTCGTCCAGGAGAGAGACGTTTGCGTCCTGGTGACTGCGTCTAGCAGGCGAATAGCTCCTTTTCCCTTTGCGTCCATCCGGAGAGGCGCTAGAATCTCTCCTATCCCTCCTGGGAGGTGAAGAAAACTGTCTAAATTTCGGCGCCTATTCGGCGAAACTCTTGCGTCTTAGAATGATATTTGAAGATCCTACAGGACTCCTGATTCCTGGGTACTTCCCAGAGGGAGAGGGTTGTTCCTTCGGAAAATGTCTAGAGGACGAACGAACGCTCCTTCCTTCTTGCGGAGCTCTGAATAGAGAGGGGCTCTCTTCTCTCCCGGAGCTCTTAGCCGCACGAATTCTCTCACGAGAAATCCGCGAATCAGACTCCTGATGCTTGCCATGAGAGGCGAAATCATCTCTAGCAAAACTCCTGGGAGAACTCTTGCTCGTAGGGAGTTTCCGATTCCTGTCATATGCGACTGAAGAAGGTCTCGCTGGGGACGAAAACCTTTCAGGCGAGGAGCGTCTGCTAACGCCAGGGCGCTTACTCTCTGAGGCTCTCCTAACAGAACTCTTGATGGGAAGAGAAATGTCTTTCTTCCTAGAAGAGCCTTCAGAAAGAACTCCCACTAAGGCAGACAACTGCTGTTGGAGTCCTACCAAGACTTCCTTCGTCTTGTGTGATAAGTCTTCCGGAGAAGAGTCAGGAGATCTCATAGCTCTCCTCTTACGAGCAGGCGAATACTCCGGAAAAGGCTCAGGACTGGAATGCAACGCTTCGCTTGCTGGCGTCTTCCAGGATCTCTTAAGAGGACGCGACTTAGAGGAAGAACTCCATCCTCTTCTGGGAGACGAAGAGTCTGAGTCCGAAAAGCACTTCCTGAGGACGCTTTTGCAGTAGCTGTCCTTGGCAGCCTGGGAAGCGGCTACAGGATCTGCCGAAGGGACGCCTGACCGTTGGGAATACCTCTACAACATCCCCCTTTGGCGGCTTTCGACATTTCCTCCCTCCCTTGGTCATGGGAGTCTGAAAGAGGATCTAGCCTAGGAGCAATGCGGGGGAGTCGGTCAGACGCCCCCCTCCACTTCACTGGGGAGACCACTGCACAAATCACTGCACACATCACTGCGCTTACCTGTCTCCTTCATTGCTTGCAGTTGCGATTTCAAGCGATTATCGAGGCTCTCATTGCAGCCATTTCCGTAGACGCATCTACAGGTTCGCTGCTGGGGGAAGGGGCTGAACCAAACTATGAGCAGGTGAATTACTAGAAAAGTTAGGAGCTACTTCTTGTTCATTAGAGCAGGATACTACTTGAGCTTCTGATGGAAGCCCTCCTATCTTTCTCAAGTTTCCCTTACATAAGAAGCCAAGGTCTTCCATTCCACTTCCGTTAAACTCTCAACCATTCCAGACATGGTGTTAGTCCGCAGAACAATCATTCCCCCTACATTTTTTTACAGACTGTGTGAGGATCCACCGATGCTTTCGGTAGCCTCACCTTACATTCCTCTTTCGCACACACCCTAAATACAGGTGCCACGTCAGACATTTTAAAGAGAATCCAAACCAAAATCCAAAAAAACGGTCCACGATAAGCGTATGCCAAAACCAAAGATCAAAGTACATCACCAAAAGGTCAGATAGATAATCCTCGGCCAACGAGAAAAGAATTCCAATGCAGGAGGTACCAACAACGATGTTGTTGCTACCGGCGACAGAAAAATTCTGGTTAGAAAATGGGAATGGTTCCTATTTCCCGCCACCCAGCGGCGGGAGTGGGCTGGTCACCTGACCTACCTGTCGCGTGTGCCACGAGTTTGAATTCTGTCGGGACGTCAGAGACTATAGCTAAGTATATATCTGCCGGGAAGTTGCATGTACAAAAGTATATCATCAGCTAAGATAGCTTCACAGTCCGTTCCAGCACATGACGGTACTCTCCTTCATATTGCCCGTAGTTAAAGGAGTAGGAAGAAAGTAGTAAAGAAAAAAGACCAGTCATCCCATTCATTCTACTTTCATACCTTCATCTTAGACTAGAAGCAAACTGACCCGCCAGGGGCACTGGATGAACTATATCACTTGTTGGGCGCCCCCACTGGAACCCAAGTGGAAAGGTGTCCAAGGATCTATGGGCAACATCTTTCAAATAAAATGAGGTGAAAGTTGTTTGGCGCTTCCACCCACACCAGCTTTCGAATTTTATCCACAACATGTTCTTCTTAAATGCCAGGGAAGCACTCACACCCCTGATGCATGAGCTCTAGCTCCCACCTGGCTATCTGACCCTCTGTCTTCTGCCGTTTAAGCATCTCTGATCGTCTCCCTTAGCCAAAATGATATTGTATTCTTGGACACTACCTTCTTGTTCCATCCTGTACTTACGAACAACCTCTGGCACCCGGCCTGAGGTGCCTTGTTCTCTTTAAGTACTCCTTAGTGCCCTGACGGGGCACAGGAGCATCTCAGCTTTGTCGTTGTCTACAAAGTCTGCCAAGGAAGGTATGGTAAAGGAGTCGAATCTGCCGTCTACTATTGTTGGATTTTGGGTCTTGGCCACGAATTCTGGGACAAACTCACATACCATTGATCTCCAACCTCTCGAGTGCTTTATGAGATATGAGAGGCCATGTAGCTCCCCCACCCTTTTTGTTGAAGCCAGGGCCAATAAGAAGACTGTCTTCAGGGTCAGGCTCCTATCCGTGGACTGCCTTAGTGGTTCGTAAGGGGGTTTTGTCAGACTACTCAGTACCTTGGTCAGATCCCAATCTGGGGCTTTTAGCTCCTTTGGTGGGCATGACTGTTCAAAGCTCCTCATCAGCATGGCCAACTCCCATGAAGACGATATGTCCACTCCTTTCATTCGTAAGACTGAGGCTAGAGCCGCCCTGTACCCCTTCACTGCAGATACAGACATATGTTTTTCTGTTCTGAGATATATCAGAAAGTCTGCTAACTGCTGAATAGTGGTACCAAGTGGAGACACGTTCCCTCTACGACACCAATCACAGTATGCTGACCACTTTCCTTGGTATACTGTCGCAGATGATTTTCTGATATTACCTGCCATCTGAGTTGCTGCTTTCTGTGAAAACCCTCGCTCTCGGAGGAGATACTTGACAGTCTCCACCCGTGAAGCGATAGGGACTTCACCGACTGGTGGTACCTCTCCACGTGAGGCTGACACAGAAGGTTGCTCCATGGAGGTAACTCTCTTGGCACATCTACTAGGAGTTCCAGTAGGTCTGGAAACCACTCTGCTTTTCGGCCATAACGGGGCTACCAGGGTCATCTTGAGGTTCTGAGACCGCATTACCCTGTTCAGAACCTGACGGATTAGACAAAATTGGAGGAAATGCGTACACATCCAGATTGTCCCAGGGGTGTTGTAGCGCATCTTCTGCTACTGCCTCTGCGTCCGGGACTACTGAACAATACACTTCCAACTTTTGTTGTACCTGGTTGCGAATAGGTCTATGATCGGTCCTTCCCACAAACATGAGCATCCTGTCCACTACCTGTTGGTGTAGGGACCACTCCGTTCCAGAATCTGATCCCTGCGGCTCAACTTGTCGGCCACTATGTTTCTTTTTCCCGGGAATATACCTGGCCTTGATGTCTACCAGGTTCTCTATAGCCCACTGGTGAAGTTGACTGTCAACACATGTAACTGGCGAGAAACTAGGCCTCCTTGCTTGTTTATATAAGCTACTACTGTGGTGTTGTCTGACATCAATACCACTGAGTGTCCCTTTACTCTCTCCCTGAATTCTTGTAAGCCAAAAAGCCAGAAAAGCTTGCTTTCAACAATCCAGCACGTTTATATGGAGTTCTCTGTCCTTGCAACTCCATTTTGCTGACACCATCAACTCCTCCATATGGGCTCCCCAGCCTTCTAGTGACGCATCCGAGAACAGCAAGAGGTCTGGGGAGGATTGTTGAAGGGGGACACCCACTGTCAGATTGTCGTCGTTCACCCACCAACAGCAAGTCTTTCCTCACTTCTGCCGACAAGGGAATTTGCTCGTACGGGTGATCTACTGTTGGTGACCAAAACTCCTTCATCCTCCATTGTAGGGACCGAAGGTGTAGCCTTCCTTGTGGTACTAGCTTCTCCAGGGAGGTTAGGATTCCCAGCACCACCTGCCACTGTCTTGCTGGCTGTGGTCTGCTTTCCCAGAAAGGCATTCACCACTTGTTTGCATTTCTCTACTCTTTGGTCTGTCGGGAATACTTTGGCTTGTGTTGTGTATCACCATTCCCAGATATTCCAAATGTTGACTTGGATCCAACTGCGACTTCTGCTGATTCACCACAATACCTAGGCTGTGACAAAGCGCAGGAGGGCCACCCTGTCCCTGAGTAATTTCTCCCTGGACTTTGCTATCACCAGCCATTCGTCCAGATATCTTATTAGCCTGATCCCCTGAGCATGCGCCCACGCCGACACGAGGGTGAACACTCTTGTAAAAACTTGAGGAGACGTTGTCAATCCGAAGCACAGGACCTTGAATTCGAAAGCTTTCCCTGCAAGAACCTTGAATTCGAAAGCTTTCCCTGCAAGACTGAAGCGGAGAAATTTCCTTGAAGACTGATGGACTGGTATCTGAAGTATGCGTCCTTTAGATCGACTGTCAGCATAAGGTCTCCGATTCTGACTGCTTGTAGAACCGTTTTCGGAGTTTCCATCTTGAAACTGGTTTTCCTTATAAACAGATTCAGCGTTGACAGGTCTATTACTGTCCTCCACTCCCCGTTGGCTTTGGGTACCAGGAAAATCCTGCTGTAGAAGCCTTTTGTCGGACTGCATACTTGTTGCACAGCTCCTTTTTCCATCATCTTCTTCACTTCGTCCTGCAGAATAGTGGCCTTCTGAGATTTGTGGGCATAAGTGACGTGGGGTAATGGTTGATCTGTCAGGGGCGGGGTTACCTCGAACGGAATCAAATACCCGATCCTGAGAACATCCACCACCCACTGCTCTGCCCCTAGTTCCTGCCACACCTTCCAGTGATTTGCCAGGCAACCCCCCACTGGTGTGGCCGAGTGATGGGAGGCGCCCATCCTATCTTCTTGAGCCTCTCCCTCTTCCCCTATTGCCCCTTCCTCTGTTGTTTCTATTGTGAAAGGGCCGATGAGTTTATCCTCTTTGGGGAAGAGGGTCTTGTGACTCTATTAGGGATGCTATGTCTCACTGTCTTCTTCCGAGACATCTGCTGTTGTCTTCCCTCCAAAGGAGTATTTGACTGTTAGACGTTTTCCTAACTGCCTGTTGCACCAACCTATCGTTAGTGTCCATCCTTCTTCTATCTATCGCCTCTTCCAGTATGACCTCTGGCAACAGCAGTTGCGATTCCAAGATATCCCCATTCCTCATTGCTAACAGGGAATCTAAATCCACATTGCGGCTTAGTCTAGCCAATGCTGCATCTCTCCTCATTAGCAGGATATTTGCCCAAACATTGGCACTTACGTTTGTCAGGTACGCAATCGCCTTGGAACCTGACTGTAGTAATCTAATGAACAATGGTTCATCCACTACTTCCTTGTTGCTTCCGAGGATGCAATTTTCGCCACTGCTGTTGACCAAAGGTCTAACCAGGAAGCAGCCTGAAAGACAGAAGAAGCTGTTGCTTCTAACGTAGCAGCCTCTTGGTACGTCATCGAAGGGCACTCCATTTTAACCTGATCCAAGGTTAATCCAGGCCTTAACCTTACAACATTAGGGTTCATTTGTCTAGACAGCAAAGGGACCTTCGGTGTCGTATAATATTTCCTTTGCTTTATCATTGGAGGGGGAATAAATTTAAATGATCTATTAGATCTTAAGGAATTATCCCTCCCTGCAATCTTTGCGTTTACGTGTTGCAAGACCGATTCCGCATGACTCGAACAAGGCAATTCATACGACACCTTGGTATCCCTCTTTAGTCCAAACGCCATGTCAATTCCAGGAGGAAGCATACTGGCCGGTGTTTCTGTCTTCTCCGAAAGGCTATTGAATTGACGACTCAAATCAATAACCTCTGCATACGAGGCCAGAAACTCTTGGTTTTTCTCCTTCCTCCGGCTCTAGTGTACCACTCTCCGTCACAAGGGATGTTGTCTCGCCTCTATCTTCTGACAGACGGCCCGGAATTCCACGACCGCCTGCCCCTACGGCTGCGGTCTCTTTGATCTTTGTTGGCCGCTGTTGGCTCGATCCCGAATAGTTTCCCAGCAGGGGAACGAGAACGTCTCACTCTTTCTCTGCTCACGGATCTAGAGCGAGAATCTCGTCTAGATCTCCAAGATGAAGGCTCCCTTAAGACAGAGATAAGTCCGTCTCTATTAACATTGGCATCGTTTTCGAGCGTCGGCGAGCCCGGCCTCGACCTTCTATCCAGACGGACACTGCCTTCCACGAACGTATCCGCCGAGGTTGCCAACTCCCTATTCTTCGTACTTTTAATAGGAGCCTTATCGTCCTTCGTACGTATTTTGAACGGCCTTACGGGCGAAACTGGGACCTGCATTCCATCCTCTGCTGCACCTTTCGCCGCCAACGTCGATTTTACCAGAGGTATCGCAGTTTTTGCGATCCGAACTGGCAACTCCGCCTCAGCCGCTAGCTCGCGCGGCCGTCACCCCTCTCTCGCTTGTTCGGATTCTTGCGAACGGCTTCGTCTGCCAACCTTGTGCTTAATAGCCACTGATTTCCGACCTTCTTGCTGACTTGGAAATGACAGTCTTGGTCCGAAGAAGAGGAAGAATTGATTCTTCTCCTCTTAGCCCGAGGATCCGCCAGGAACTCCCGAATCCTCCTCCAACGCTTGACTGGCGCTCGCCGTGACGTTATCGGACTTAGCGATGACGCCGAACTAGAGGAAGAAGACGAAGAAGGCGAATCACACTTTCTTTTTGTCTCTCTTATTCATTCTCTTCTCTATATCCTGTAATTTCTGCATTACAGTTTGCATTGACGGGTCAGAAGGCGTATTAGCGTCTGGGTGCAGCGAAAAAGGCCGAGAATCGGTCTGTGACGTCATCACGCCTGCCATATCAGAGTGTGACGTATGTTGTGACGTCATCCCTCTCGTAGGGAGAGACTGAGAGGTTTCTGCTGGCAACCGCACGTTTGCTGCCAAACTACCTCCCACGTTCTGCATCGCTATAAATACTGAGTGGGATGGTGAAGCCGCGGCATTAATTCCCATAAATTGCAAGCCCCGGGGGATGAGGAACATTCAGCGCTGCCGGACTCTGCTGGAACCGTGACGTCATATAAATGCGCAAGCAGACCATCCAAGGTTGGTACGCCTGGTAGGCCTAGCGCTGACACGTACCATCTAACCTATGCGCTTGAGTAGCAGGAGCCTGGAACAAAGATGGCGGATCTCCCCCTCTACTTGCTGGGAACAAAGGAGAGTGCAAATTTAGATTCATAAAATTACCCAAGGCCCCTCCTGACGTTTCCGATACAGAACCGCTAGGAGAAAGCGAAGGGGTATGAGACAATTCAAAAGCAGGTGGAGAAACATATGGAGCAGCCTGGTTTATTACCGATACAAAAGAAGCCGGTAAGGTTTTGGTCATCCAAAGATGGTCTCCCCCCCTTCCTTTTTGTATTGGCTTTTCCCATAGAACTTCTTCCTCTGTTCCACCGACCAACCGCGACAAACAGAACACGGATTAGTAACCGTACATACGTTTTCCCTGCACCTACTACACGTTGGATGAGGATCCGTCGACACCGAAGTTAGGAACCTAGAACATGGAAAGCCACTGACTCCTGGGCATTTCCCTTTGTCTCCTCTTCGAAACGGTAGACGATCCCGATGTTGAGGCAAAATTCCATCATACCACGTATACACTCTTACCACACACTGATCACACTTGGAGAAAAAAGAAAAGGAATGAAAAATAAAAATGAAATGGATAAAGAACGGGCAAACTGAAAAACCGGCTTTAATGAGATAGACAGTAACACGTCTTATCTTAAAGGCGGTAGGAAAATAACTGATGGGTCACAGGTACCGTGGGCATTCTGGGTATACATGCCCCATGACCTGGTATAGATGCCATTAGTCCCTGGATCTCCACAAGTGTAATTTTTAATTTTACCGGTTCCAGCTTGGCGCTAGTAAATCCTAATGTTAAGACCGAAGGTTTGTTTCGTGTATGAACAAACGAAATTTCATATATAATTGTATTCAAATCGCGCTCTGCGCAAAACGGTTTAAGGTAACAAGTTACTTTTTTTTGTAATGTACGCTAAATTGCGATCATTTTGGTATATAACACATTGTAAAACGATAAAAGCAACACAGAGAAAATATTATCACAAAATAATGCATGAATTCGTAATGCGAGGACGTAAAAAATATTTTTTTCAAAAATTCACCATAAATCTAATATTGTCCTAGAGACTTCCAATTTCTTTCAAAATGAAGACAATTGATTGAATATTACTGTACTGTAAGAGTATTAGCTTACAATTGCAGTTTTCAACCATATCTGACGAGTTTAAAGTTGACCGAATGTCGAATTTTTTATATATATATTTTTTATGTGCAATTATTTCGGAAATAAGAAAAGCTACAACCTTTAAATATCTTTTGTTTTATTCTACATGAAATTGCGCACATTTTCATATATAAAACTCTATGAAATGCCTAATATGAAACGGAGCAAATATTCCGAGAATGGGAGGTACGCATTTCGGAGATTTGTGGCGGAGAATCCGCGCGCGGAGGGAAGGAAAGATTTTTTTTTAAATTCACCATAAATCTAAATATTTTGCTAGAGACTTCGAATTTGTTTCAAGATAAAGATAAATGACTGAATATTACTAGACTGTAAGAAAGTTTTAGCTTACAATTGCGTTTTTTCGACCATTTTCGGTAGAGTCAAAGTTGACCGAACGTGGTTTTTTTTATTTATCGTGATTTATATGCAAATATTTCAAAAATGAGAAAAGCTACAACCTTCAATTATTTTTGTTGTATTCTACATGAAATTGCGCACATTTTCATATATAAAACTTTATGTAACGGCTAATTTAAAATGGTGCAAACATTACCACAATCGCACGTATGATTTTTTCGGAAGAGTACCGCGCGGACGTAAAGAAATGTTATTTTTTTTCATAAATTCACCATAATCGAAATATTGTGCTAGAGACTTCCAATTTGTTCCAAAAGGAAGGTAAATGCTTGAATATTACTAAAATATAAGCATTTTAGCTTACAATTGCGTTTTTTTTACCATTTCGGTAGAGTCAAAGTTGACCGAAGGTTGAAATTTTGGCAATTATCGTTATTTATATGAAAATATCTCAAACTGATAAAAGCTACAACCATGGGTTGTTTTTAGTTGTATTGTGCATGAAATTGCGCACCATATATAAAACTTTATATAACGGCTAATTTTAAAATGGTGCAAACATTACCACAATCGCATGTATGATTTTTTTCTAAAGAGTTACCGCGCGGACGTAAGGAAAAAGTTTTTTCATAAATTCACCATAAATCGAAATATTGTGCTAGACTTCCATTTAGTAGCAAAATTAAGGTAAATGATTGAATATTACTAAAAATAGAGTTTTAGCTTACAATTGCGTTTTTTCGACCATTTTCGGTAGAGTCAAAGTTGACCGAAGGTTGAAATTTTGGCAATTATCGTTAATATGAAAATATCTCAAACTAATAAAAGCTACAATCATGAGTATTTTATTGTTGTATTCTACATAAAAATGCGCACATTTTCATATTTAATACTTCATGTAACGGCTAATTTACAATGGTACAAAAATTATGTCAAAGTGACAAAATAATTTCCAAGATGTGTCACAGATACTTTTTAGTGCGGCAAGAAAGAAATTCGCGCTTGCGCGCCTGTGTAACAATTGTAAACAAAACAACACCTTGATCCGTGAACTCCAAGCATCCCCAGGCACGTGATTCAAAAGTTTTAGGCTGGTAAGCCTATAAGTATTTTTTTCCGCGATTTTTAAAAAAACGTCCAGTCGGCACACGGGAGACAAAAATGTCGACGTAAAATACGTCCAGTCGCGTAAGAGGGTTATGATCTCTATTGACAGTGTGAATGCACAGGTTTGCAGTAGCACACTCAGCACAGCAGTCAACCAGACACATTCCATTTGTTGCTGTGAAACTGATTAAGCATGCCTCCTACTCATCATCAGTTTCTACTGCCAATACAGTGCATGCAAGACCACACAAGGACGTTGCCCACAGATCCTTGGAAACTATTTTTTTTCTTGGGGGGGAGGGGCGGGTCCTTTGTTTGTGTAGCTCATCCAGTGGACCTAGTGGGTCAGTTTGTATCTTGCCTAAGATGATGGTTTGAAAATGAGAATGATTGACATGGCTGGTCTTTTCTTTTCCCTTTTCTCTTTCTTCTCTTCCTATGGGCAGGAATGGATCCATCATACTCTAGAACTGGTCAGATGCAAGTGAATGAAGAAACTATAATGCTATGAGTATTTTATATTCTACACAAATTTACCTTTCAGTAGTAAACCCTCTAGCAAGGGGAGAGAGGAACAATAACAACCATGTATAGGTGGCTACATTAGGTTGTTATCTGAGCAGATATAGCTATCAACACCACCTCCAAACTAAGTTCCGACAACTTTTCTTGGTTCCTTCTCAGTTAAGAAATTATGTATACTCCATTTCTTTTGACTTAATGTAGTTACATTCCTCCTGTGAAGAGTGGGAGAGTAAGCAGTAGCTACAATTGCTACTGCAATTACCAGTTAATCCACTACTCGTTAAGAGAATATTGTCTGGCTCATTAAGACAGCTCCATGAGCCTCGGTGTCCAAGGTAGTGACATGTTTACACTACGCTCCTCCAGAGAATTTTCATTCTTCAGAACATTGACAGGTTGGCAAGCTCTTACATTTCCTTTGCTTTGAACTTAAACTCAGTTCCTGTCAGTCTTTCAAAACACAGTTCTTGTCAGTCTTTCAAGAGTTAATCGTCAGGTGCAGCAGCGATACCCAGGCCGAGGCGAACCAGGTCTGGGTTGGTGACAAGGACGTGGGTCTAGGAGAGCCTGATTGCCTGGATGAGATGCTTTCCTGAGAATGCATCTGTTCTAGCAGGACTGGCAGCAGCGTTGGTGGGAGCAGTGATGCAGCTCCCTGCCTGGAGAGAGCAAGCATCATCCTCACGACGCACCCCACCACACTCTTCGAGGTCGAAGCCTCTAGCGAAGAGGTCTGAACAGGGGACCTCTTAATCTCTCCAGATGCCCTATCCCAAGGAACAGGGACATCAACCATGGCTCCTGACGAAGAACCAGGCTTGGTCTTCAATGGTGGGTCCAAGCCACAGTCCCTTCTTTCGCTCCATGCCATTGCATGACGTAGAGCAGACTTCCTGTCACTGACTGTGGATGCACGACTTCCTTTGGGAGGTTATACCTTTGAAGAAACTCGTGAATGATCTCCGACACGGCCCCGGTCCCGCAAGCAGCACCCTTGGAACTAGGGACTGAAGGATGATCCTTGGTTTTACTCCCCCTGGGAGCGGAGTCTCGGTTCCCTCTCCCGAAGGAGTGGGAGAGCTAACGAGAGAACCAACTGCCTCCCCCAGGAGGGAGGATGCAGACCCTTAGAAGCCTCAAGGCAAGGTTTCTTGGGGGCAGAGAAGCTACCTTCCACTTCTTAGATCATGAAATCATGAAACCTTCGAAGGGGGAGGCAAAGAGGTGGCAGACAACGATACCTTCCTTATCTCTTCTTCAATTTTCTCTTCGACAGCTTCTGCGGGATCTTAGTCTGGGCCAAACTAGGAACATAAACAGGAGCAGGTCCAGAGGAATGAAAAGGTTCGGCAACAGAGAGAGAGATTGTCGCAGGAACAGGGTCAGGTTCTGATGCATGGTCAGCGAGGCATGATTGCAGGTATGGCTGGTGCTGGCATCCCCGTCATAGACAGGAGACAAGGGAGGGGCAGGAAACCTGGAAACTGCCAAAGGTGGTACCCTGAAACCAGGAGGCGGCGGCATTAGAAGCATTGTTAGACGGATCGATGGCATATGGTGTTGCACACCAACCAATGCTGTAGACGACACACTTAAGGGGTTGTGCGACCATACCAGGTGTGGTGGCGCGTAGTAACCAGACTGGGTCATGGTAGCAGTGGTAGTGGTGGCTACGGAGTAGTTAGCAGCGCTGCTGGATGCATTATTCAGATGAGCCAGCAGCACCTTTACCGAAGGAGGGACAAACCCACGAGTCCCAGGGAAGACCATGCCTGGCCTAGTCCCAACACCTCACCTGCAGAAGAAAAAGTCGGGTTAAGGGGAGTCCCTCCTCACTCCGAAGGAGGTCCTTCGAAGCGAGCAGAGACCCTCTATGGCCGCAGCCTTCCCTTCCTCTTCCCCCTCACCTCGTCAGAGGGAAATGGAGAAAGAGGCCTCACCCGAAGGGGATGCAGAGAGTACAGGACAGTGCCGGGATAGAGATAGGAAGACAAAGGATTTGCAATGTTAGGAGTCCCCACCATGGGTTTAGGTTTCCTCACATACCTCTTCCTCCTGGCAAACTTTCCCCACTGAGCAGCGGACCAAAGGAACACTCTTAACACAATTTCTCTATCACACTCACGCCCTTGGCAGGAGGCACAAAGGGAATGAGGATCCACTTCAAAGGAAGTGCGGATCTTCCCGCACTTCTTGCCGTCCACCCCTGGGCAGCACCAGCTGGGCAGAGGGCAACATAAGTTGCAAAAATCAAGGGTTTGCTGTATATTAATTTCAAACACTTCTACAACCACATACACTAAAGAACAAGGAATAATCCCACCGGGATAGAAGAATTGAAGAATAGCGAATAAGGAATAATCCCACCGGGATAGAAGAATTGAAGAATAGCGAACAACAGTCTGGTAGAGAGCGGTGCAAACACGTTCTTCCACGACAACGGCCGATAGCAAATTGGAATGTTTACGTCTGGTCGGAGGGACTACCAACGACCGGACCAGTAGTTAACTACCGAACTGCCTTGTTTGAAGAATTCAATGACCGTCTCCAGGCTACGCCTAAGCATTTCCTACTGTAAAGGACCTAGGTTTGTATACCGTATACAAACAAATTTGTTTTTTCTCATTTAAAACATTTATTAAAATTCAATTGCTGTCTAAATTACAAAAAATGGCTAACTTCTCTTATACCTAGAGCTTGGGTGACAAGGTAATTTAACACTGGAAAGAAAAACCTATTATTAGTGTGAAAAATAAAAACTAGGGAAAGTAAGGAAAACTAATGGTATCTCAACCATCATCCACTTGAGATGATGATTGTTTTTGGGTACAATAGCTAAATTTTAATTTCACATTTGAACACTGAAATTTTCAATTATCAGACAAGTTTTACTGTTATTTTTCAATCATATCTTGGAAACCACGAGTAGACTGGCAGACGAGTGTTAATCACAAAAGTTTTTACCCCCCCCCCTAGATAAGTAGTGCGCCTACTCCCAAAACCTCATAAATGTATAGCTGTCGAATCAGAACTCTAGCTCAGGTATAAAAAGTGAAACCCTAAAAAAAAAAAAAAAAAAACAAAAAAAAAAAAAAAAAAAAAAAAAAAAAAAAATTAGTCAAGTGACAAAATAAGCATGAAACTTTCGTTTGACCTTCCTTGAAGTCTCCTGAACATAGAATGAGCAATGCCAGCAATGTTAAGGCTGGATGTAAGTCCGCCAGCAGCTTCCAAAGCGGGGTTCAAATTCACGTTTATTCCGAGCAAGGAATATATGCCTGAAACTTTCATAAAACCTTCCTAGGGACCCCATTAACTCAAGAGTGACCAATGCCAGCCAATTTATCTCTGGCTTTCCAACTGCCAGCAACTCCTTAATCCATTACTAGTTCAATTTCACTTTTTTTATCAATTAAGAACACAAGGGTGAAATTGGGGTAAAAATATTCAAGAACTGTTTAATTTTTCATAATTAGTTCACAACTTAACTGGCTGAGATTTTCCCTCTGCTTTCTCACAGGAAAAGAAAAATAAGCCCTTCAGGATGTTAAAGGAGGACTTTCAGGATGTTAGAAAGGAGGACTTTCGGATGTTAAAGGAGGACTTTCAGGATGTAGAGGAGGACTTTCAGGATGTTAGAGGGGAGGACTTTCAGGATGTTATAGGAGGACTTTAACGCCATCAGACATCTTCGGACCCTTGCATCAGAAGTGCTGGACACTGAAGGAGTCACGAGTTCATCTGCAATATGTATGGATACTCAGGCAATAACATCAATGAATGCGGTATAAAGCTTTCCTGAAGGTAACCAACTTTAGAGGGAAAGCAACACCTCTCAAAAGTGAAAAAACTGAACTGCTTCCCTCCCTCCTTGTGATAAAGACAGCTTCACTGCATATCAGCGTGCAAACTATGTTGCCAGGATGTAGAGTAAGACTGACACACACATTCCAACTTGTGGTTGGAATCCTTGTGATTTTGGTGGTTGGCAATCACCGAGTGTATTTCAACAAATGGTTTCCTGGCAGTTCTGTTCCTACAGAGTGCCTCTCCACACTGAACAATGAGTCATATACCAGCTCACTCAAGATAGTTTTGGGGAGGACGCCTGGAGTGACGACAGCGATACTTACTGATGAGTAACAAACAAAAGCTCGTTTTTTTTTTTTGTTTTCTGTCCGATTGTCAGTGCGGTTACATTTTGACATCATCACATAGCAAAAGTGTTTGGCCTTGTAAATGGAAATTTTTTTTTCTTACCAATAATACTGAAGAGTGCTCAGTTTTTTAAGATATAATTCTGGTAGCTATAAATAATGTGTTACATTTTTAATATGCTCGTTTAGTGAAATAATTACGAGAAATTAGTAGTTCACGAGGCCTCACAAAAGGTTTTTAGAAATGTTTCAGCCTTGCATTCTTAACTATGAATTAAAGTGAATTTTAACCTGTGACACTGATGACGAGTAACAAACAGAACCCAGACTTCTTTTTTTGATATCTCATAATTCAGAGCAGTTATATTTTGACAGCATAACACAGCAAATAATGTTTGGCCATACAATTAAATTGCCATTTTATTTTTTGCCAGTAGAAAAAGTGCTTACTTTTTATTCTAAAATGACAATTAGCTATTGTGTGTTACATTTTGAATGCAACTGTATTATGAAATAATTGAGAAATGAAACAGAGTTAATTTCAGCTTGAGTTCTCAGAAAAAAAAGTGAAATTGAACCTCTGGTGGATTTAGGAGTTGCTGGCAAGTGGAAAAGCCAGAGATAAATTTGCTGGCATTGGTCATTCTGAATTCATGGTGGGTTTGCAAGGGTAAATGGTTTTTTGAAAGTTTCAGGGTATGTTCCTTAATCACGTAAAGCCGTTGGTCCCATTGCTGAATAACCACTGGTTCCATGCAACGTAAAAACACCATACAAACAAACAATCAATTGGAATAAACATGATTTGAACCCTCCTTTGGAAGCTGCTGGTGGACATAAAGCCAGCTTTGGCATTGCTCATTCTGTGTTATGGAGACTCCAGGGAAAGTTTTAGGATATCTCAAGCTATGTTTTTTCACTCATTCTTGAGCATACAGTAAAGTCAAATTTTATTATTGTTTAGCACTTGTGAATTAATTTCAAATTTCAATTATTACCTAACACTTTTGAATTATGATTGAATTAATTTTCTTGAATTTTGTGATAAATTAATTTTGATTTAATTTTACTTAATTTAATTCAAGAATTAATTAAACTTTACTTTGTTTTCAAGTAACAGTAATTTTCCCTGATATTGTGAATTTCACTTATAACTTTGAGTTAAATAATAAATTTTTGTATTTAAATTTGTATAAGTGTTTTCATTTTTACACCCATTATATTTGCATTTAATTATGATTATATTTATGTTAGGTAGAAACGAGTGTGATTAATCTGTTTTCCTTCAATTTACTTGAAGTGACTTAGAACCA
This sequence comes from Macrobrachium nipponense, assembly GCF_015104395.2. NCBI lineage: Eukaryota > Metazoa > Arthropoda > Malacostraca > Decapoda > Palaemonidae > Macrobrachium > Macrobrachium nipponense. The sequence continues at coordinate 22,117,012 of NC_061103.1, forward strand.
GGGAAGTACTAGACTTCTGAAATCAGGGAAATACTTAGACTTTTTAAAGTTGTTGATGGAGTGATGCCCTTTGATTAATTTAATTACTTACAAGATTACCTCACACCTGTTTTGATGAACTTAGTCTGATTTTCTGCAATACTGGTAAGTTCTTAAGGGATCACTATTGCCTTTTTTAAGTATTCAGTCTGGCTTTTTGTGAGGTAATTGAGAATGTAACCAGATACTTGGCACTTCGTTACAAAATATATACATCATACATACTATATATATATATATAGTATATATATATATCTATATATATCGATATATAAATACACATATATATATACATATATAAGGATATATATATATATATATAGATATATATATATATATATATATGTATACATATATAGATATATATATATATAACTATAAAATATATATATATAAGATATATATATATATGATATATGATATATACATTATATATATATAGTATATATATATAAATATATATATATATAGTATATATATATATATATAGCATATATATATATATATATATATATAATATATATATCTATATAATATATATCATATATATATATATATATATAATATATATATGTATATATCTATATATATATATATCTATATATATATATATATATATATGATCTATATATCTATATATTAATCTATATATATATATATAGATATATATATAGATATATATATATCATATCTACTATATATATATATAGATATACATATATATTACATATCATATATATATATATATATACATATATATATGATATATATATATATATCTATATAAATATATATATCTATTATATGTTATAACATATATATATATATATATATATATATATATATATATATATATATATGATACATATATATAGTTTATACATATATATATATCATATATATATATATATATATATATATATATATACATACATATATATATGTATACATATATATAGATAGATTATAGATAGATATATATATATATATATATATATATATATATATATATAGTAGTATATATATATATATATATATATACATATATATATAGTATATATATATATATATATATATCATATATATATATCTATATATATATATATATATATATATATATATATATACTATATATATATATGTATATATATACACATATATATATATATATATATATATATATATATATATATATATATATATATATATATATATATATTATAATACATATATATATATATATATATATATATATATATATATATATATATATATATATATATATATATATTTACGTATGAGCCTGGCCTTGAGAGGCCCCGATATGTAGACAGGAAAAGTTAAGGGAGAACAAGGTGAAATTACTTGAACTTACCGTAAAACGGATTTATAGTGAATATTTACTCTAGAGGAACAGGTCGCCAGAAACTCAGCTAAATACTTTACAGCTATTTATTTACAAGGGGCTCGTACTGGCCTGGAGAAAAGTAAATGCTATTGGTCCCCACGTGACTTTATAATCTCTCATAAATGGATAATAGATGGCTCAAAATGGAATTTATAAAAGCTGGTTTCATAATCTTGCGGGAATGCAACACTTGCGGGCAGACAGACTTCGCACGTGACTCAGGGAATCTGGAAAAAAGATCCCAGATTACACAAGATAAAAGAAAAAATGACTTCTTGCTTTGGTTAAGGATAATTAGTTCTCCTAACACTGGGGCAAAGGAAACTCTAATGTTTCACTGAGTATGCACTGAAGGCTTAGTCTCTAACAAGTCACAAGGGGGAGCACGTGGCCCGATGAGGACAAAGGGCTTTTGATGTAGGAGGGATAAAAATCAGACTTGAAAATGAAATTAGCAAGAGTCGTTATGGTAGTAAAAGGTGCTGGTTTGGAGTTTTCACTTTTAGACGTACCTGGATGCAATGTTCAATGTGGGCCCTTTATGGAAAAGTGCGGCGTCCGGCTTGGTCTTAGGTCTGGGCGTGCCAATAACGCCGTTAGGCTTAAGTGTGGGAGGCTGACTGGCCTGACATCCATCCGAGGTCACGAACTGCAGTCGACTGAGGCAGATCGCAGGTGTTTTTGCCTGGGTGTTGGTTTGGGGTCAGCTTAACCCCCCACAGGCAGGGGCAAATCCTGGAAAACAGAAACATACAGCCAGCAGAGGGTTCACAGGAAAAAGAGCTCAAGATATAGGCCTAAGAAGTACCAGTCTGCCTACATCCTTCCCTTCCTTTTAGATACGTCCCTAAAGCTGACAAGAGTATTTTCCCCCAACTTGGGAACCCCCCATCTCTGGCTGGCGGGTTTTGGTTTCCCGCGTTTACTAAAAATCAGCTGATATTTGGAGGAAATGGCTGCCATTTTCCAAATCAACTAATTAATTAATTACTGGTAGACGAAGAGATCTATAAACGTCACAGCTCCCCCTGTTAAGAAGGCATTCACTCCCTTTCGGGCGTGAAGGTTTTGGGCTTAAATAAGTTGATCGTCTCGACTACCCAGTTCTCCTACTCTAAACTTGAAGTTTTTAGAGCAGCGATACAGCTAACTACAGTGGCCTACCTAACTTATAGGCGGAGATGCTAAGTGTACTAACTTAATGTAGTAATGTAGTCTAGCCTAAGTAATAACTACGGGTTGTCTGTGACGACAGTCTACTCTACCCCTAGATAAGGTTACTTGAAAATTCTACTTGCTACTAACCTAATGCCCTGGTACTAAATCATTAGCATAACCTACTCATTACAGGTTAATTCGAGACGCAATCATTCCAGAGTGTTGTACGCACAGCAGCAGTTCAGCGACGGAATTGTTAAAATACATGAGGTGAGGTAATGATGCGTGAGGATGATGAGTGGTTAGTGCATTACCAGGATGGAAATGTAATGAGGTAATTATGACATTTACATGAGTGTTAGTATCACAATTTCTAGGGGTTAGAGGGTTAGTTTACTGGCAGAGATCAGGCTGGGTACCTTCTCTGGGTAGGTGCCAGGATCATTCTGCAAATGAATGTGACACTAACTCGGGCACAGGTGTCAAGGAGAGCATGTGGCTCTTTGGTTAGTGTGTTAATGATTTGTTACGTCCCTTCTTCTTCTTATTCCTCCAGGACCTGGCTATACCAGTCCTAGGAGTAGACGGAGGCACCGACTCTGGGGTAAGGCCAGAAACGCCGTCAGGAGCAGAGGCAGTGGTAGCCTGAGGGATTGCAGGAGAACACCCTACTTCGGTATCTGCAGCAACCGTCGTAGAGGTGGAACCTACTGCAAGGGAGGCCCTAACTTCAGCTGCTGCAACAACCGTCGTAAGGGGAAAACTCCAGGCTGACTCCGTGTCGGGCAGTTCCTGGTTTCCAGAGGAGGTATGAAGGTAAGGTCTGCCGGAGGTTCATCCTCGGGCGACAGAGGTGAGGCTGAAGAAGAATTATGGGCTGGAGATTGGCCATGGGCTGCGGTAAGCTCCATGCCTGTTGGAGGATCTCCTGTAGGAGGATCCTTGATTAGGTTAGGCGCCGGCGCTAGCTCGGGGCCAGGCGCAGAGGTCAAGTTCTGTGGTGGCTCTACGTCCAGGCTGGACGGAGCTTGCACTGCTCAGTGCTTCCAAGTGGCACTGGCAGAGTGTTGAGGTCAACTGGACCTGTGGCGGGTACCGGAGGTGCAATACCTCTCAGCATGCCCTTGGTAATGGGAGACAGAGGCTCCTGTCTCTTTTGGAAGGCTAAGCCTTGTGGAAAATGGACAGTGTCCGCTGCTGGTAGTCGGCTAGGGCACCTAGGCCAATTCGTGGAGTGCCCTAGTACGTTGCAGGTTTTGCAACGGAACTGTGAATGATCAATCTCCCTCCGTGGTAGCGGGGGAGACTGTTGGTGGCCGTACTTCCGGGAGGAAGTAGGTCTTGGATGACTCCTTGCTTTGGAGTAGTAGTTTTGTTGTGGGGTTAGGACCCCTAGCTTTTTGAACTGTGAGGGAGACTTCATGTCTTGCCCTAGGAGGAGGTCGTAACCTCCTGGAATGTAGCTTGCAACTGCAAGAGTACATACTTTGGAAAAATGAGGTCTGGTGACTCTCAATTGTACGGTCGGAAGGATCAGCTTGATATGGTTGATACCTTCAATGGTTATCAGTTGACGTCTGTCAATATTAGCCCCTCGGGGGATTCGATCTTCCCGTATCAGGGAGATTTGAGCGCCAGAGTCGTCGTAGGCTCTGACGTGGCTTGGCGGATAATGGCTTTGGAGGGTGCGACTGTTATAGGGCCCTTAGCTGGGGGTCCTAGGGAGGAAGGATTTGTAACTGCCCATTGCGATGGCGGGAATATTGTGATTAGCGCACCCTCCATAATTTGCAGACATGTGACCCTTGCGGCCACAGTCTCGGCAGAACTTGTTCCAGAACCTCTTCCGTGGCACTGGACGGTAAGGCCGAGATGGCCCCACAGGTTGCGAATCTGTGGAGTCACCAAGGCTGGCAGTGTGCTCTGGCACAGGTGAAGAGTCCTCTCTGGCAGTGATTTGACGTGGGGAGGTTAAGGAAACCTCCGTTGAATCACCCTCGGAAGCAAGTCCGGGGTTAACTGGTGGGCTTACCTCTTCCAAAGTGGAGGAGGTAGGCGGTAAGATGGTAAGAGGCTGAGATGATGCGGGAGAAACGTTCGGTTCTGACGCTGGGTCAGGGCCAGGTTCACAAATAAAAGGGATGTCTGGGACATCGGAGGCACTAGCCTCTAAATCTAAAACGGACTGATTATGAGACATGCTGCAGGGATCCGGTGCATCTGGTAATGGGAGCGTCCAGGGGAGATACGGCTTTAGGAGATCTCGGCCCAATATTACCTGATAAACATCATGAAATTGGTCAACTACGCCCAGGCGGCACAATGTGGTTTCCCTGGTCTCCTGGTCCAGAAAGGGCATTTCCACATTCAGAAGGACCGAAGGAACAGAATAGAGGTTACCGTCAATCCATTCAAACTGAATTTCTTCGTCCGTCTGGATTTTGGCACCCCTAGGCAATGCCTTTCTTGAAATAAGGGAGACCTGGGCTTCGGTGTCGGCCATGACTTGTACCCACTGATAGGCCATAGGAGACTGTTCATCAGGGAGGGCTACATGGTAGCCTTGGAGAAGTTCACCCTGGAAGCTCTCATCCCAAGGTAGAGATCGACTTGGGCACTGGTCTGAATCCACAGCATGCCCACGCACACAACAAGTGGTGCAGAACCTCCGCAACCACCTCTTACCGGGAGTCCAGCTCATGGTCTGGGGCTTGGAAACTAGCCGAGAGATTGCTTCATCTCCGAGCTAGCTCATGCTTTCTCTCTTCTTCTCTGGCTTTTCTCTTGTTTTCTTTTTCTTCCCTTCTTGCAGGAGCGCAGCAGCCTGCTGCGCCGTTATCCACTGGTCAAGTGCTGGTCCAGTGTAACCGGCCTCCTTGCCCAGAGTTATGAGGGCTCCGAGCTTCTCTAGCTCTATGGCAAAGAAGTCGTGGGAAGCAGGGGAAGACATTTCCCTTAGGCTGCAGTAGAGGCTCTGATGAAAATGAAAATAATGGTGGCCAGGAATAGTACTGGATGGAATAGGAGTGCCTACTGTGTAACGTGGCACTCACTTGGAAATGTGTTCTGCGATGTGGTAGTGGAAAAGTCTTAAAAGACTGGGTGCTCTGTGGCACTTGGGAAGTGTCCCGTAAGTTTGGTGGCACTTCTGGAATGGCACTTTCTGATGAGGCGGTGGCAATCAATAGTGTGCGCGGCGTACGTCACACTTAAGGCATTCCTCACTTGGGAGACGCTGGAATGGGGCTACCTGTAGGTCCAATACAGGTGCACGGCACTTATGGAGGCGTTCCTTGGTGGAGTGATCCAAAATGGTGGATACTCTAATGAATGCGTTTCCGTAGGACGGACACGCAGGTATAGGGCTACCTGTACGTCTGTACAGGTGCGTGGCACTTCAGGAGGCGTTCCTTTTTGAGACAGCACTAGTAGTGCTGGTATTGCGGTTACTTCGAGAGGCGTTCCCTTGATTGGGTGATCTGGGATAGCGGATTCACTAATGGATTGGGCGTTCCGTAAGGACGGACACGCAGGTTTGACAGCACTTAGGGCTGGTATTGCGGCACTTTGGGGAGGCGTTCCCTTGTTGAGTGTTCCGAAGGATCACTGACCCTTGTACACGGACACACTAATGAATTGGGCGTTCCGTAAGGACGGACACGCAGGTTGAATGGCTACCTGTACGGCCTGTACAGGTGCAATGGCACTTATGAGGAGGCGTTCCTTTTGGAGCACTGGTATCGTGCTGGTGTGTCCCGGACACTACATGCAGTATACTTAAATATACTGAAGAGAAATGGTACTCTGTTCGTGGCAGAGTGTAATGGTGGAGGAGAGAAAGTAAAAGGTGGGAGTACTTCAGCAGCCAGTCGATGGACAGTGTCACGAATTAGTGGCACTGTAAAATGGTAAGACCTGACGTGCACTGGTGGTGGCCAGTCCTAAACTGGTAACGACTTCCTTGTCTGGAAGTAATGAATTTGCGTGGCACACTGTGCGGCTTGTGCTTGCGGTATACGCAAGTCTTTTGTGATAAAAGAAAATGAAAGACCACTCGGGCAACGACAGGTAATGGTAATTTTAGAAATGCTCAGTCCCTCGCTGAAGTACTCGGTAAATGAAATAAATGCTTGCAAACTGCAATGGACACAGGCGCGTACGTATCACGCTCAGTGTAAATAAAGACACAAGAGACTAAAATAATGTTAGTTCTGCATGCTATAAGTAATGAACGTAGTACTCTTGGCTTCGTGAATAATGGGTTCTGGTTCTCTCTCTCTCTCTCTCTCTCTCTCTCTCTCTCTCTCTCTCTCTCTCTCTCTCTCTCTCTCTCTCGGAGAGGGTGAAAATGATATATGAATGAACTCCCTTGTATTTAATTGAACTAATACTGTTAGTTTAATATGACGCAACTTGCGTTAAATGATTTACTTACGTTAATGTGTAATGAAAGAATTGCTTTGGATAACGTTTTATGAAAATGATAACGCGCTCGTGGTGAACGATTTTTACGTTACTGGTAGCGGCTCGCGCTTATGAAATGATTTGCGTTTCAATATGAATTTACAACAATGATGCATTTTACGTTAACAATTCTTGTAATTTACTCTTTGAAGATTTACGTTAACTTTACGTAAGTATACTAGGTCCTTGTGACAAGTGAAATGATGGTAAGGATTTTAAAATGAAATGTTAGCAAACATTTGTAAAAGAGGTTACGTAAGTCCGAAGTGGGATGAAACTTTCGCTCAGCGAGCGACGTGAGCGATGCTAGGTGAAAACACGTGAGCGGGCAGAGCGGGTTGGACATCGTGTCGTTCAAACAGCTGATTCTCTGTAAACACGGAGGCAATTTACAACACGAAATTCTAATTTCTTATTCAAGGCGAATTACGTTAATTTCTCTGGCAGAACAATAGATACTAGTACCGAGATTAATATTATTTACGTTAAACTTTCAAGACTTACGTTACTTTGCTTAAATCGTTGAGATAATGCTTAAAGGGATAAAAACATGGCTGCCGCTTTGTGAGACGAAGGTTGGCTGGGAAAGCGCACGCGCGAAGCTTACTTGGGAGAGCGTGTACGCTCAGCTTAATTAAGCTGAGAGCTAAGCGGTTACCAACACTTGTAATGAACTAAGTTAAAACGAAATTCCCCTAACCTTTAAAACGAAATTCCCCTAACCTATCACAGACAAAACCAACAGCAAACCAATTGTACCTTCTTCTGCCGTAACTATTAGTAGAATACTCCTAACTAGCTAGGCTTTCTAATACAGCAATAAACCCAGGCAAAGCACTTCCTAGTTTGATCTGGTACTTTCTGGCATCTATACACACGTGTTCTGTCTCGTCAGACGAGGACAGTACAAAGTAACAGAGAATTCGCGGGGCAAATTGTTTGCTTGCCGCTAAAATAAAGCTCTGGCGCTTTCGCCGTTACAATAATAATATTTCTACTTACACTCTTTTAAACACTTCGTAATAAAAATACTTAAACGTACCTTAAGTTAACATAGGTTATAGAATAATCATATTAAAAAGAATGGTATACCTTACCGTGAGCCAGTGTGTGCTCTTTCCTGCAAGTGTGCTTTGTTTTTTGCGCTTTGGAAAAACATTTACATTCGTTTTACAAGAGATAACGCGATTTACAAGCTTTTTTTAAGCAAGCTAGGTTCGAATCCTTGGCGAGGTCGACACTTTTACATATTAAATTAACCAAAAGGTTGGCTGATAGCTCAGGTAATTACTTTACAGCTATTTATTTACAAGAGGTTCGTACTGGCCTGGAGAAAAGTAAATGCTACTGGTCCCCACGTGACCTTATAATCTCTCACAAATGGATAACAGATGGCTCAAAATGGAATTTTATTAAAAGCTGGTTTCATAATATATATAGATATATATATTTATACATATAAATTATATATACAATATATATACACACACATACATTATATATACATATATCTAGCTCTTATATATATATATATATATAATATTAATATATATAAATATATAAATATATATATATATATATATTATATTATAATATATATATATATATATATATAGATATATATATAATATATATATATATATAGTATATTATATATATATATATATATATATATATATATATATATAGATATATGATATATATATATAATATAATATATATATATATATGATATATTATAATATATATATATATATATTAATATAGTATATATATTTTATATTATAATTTATATATATCTATATATATATATATATATTAATATATTAATATATATATATATATATATAATATAATATATATATATATATATATATATATATATATATATATATATATATATATAATATATATATATATATATATATATATATATATATATATATATATATATATATATATTACTTTTAGGGCATAGTTTTTCTCTAATACAATTTTCGTTAAAAGCAATTGCTTTAGTGGCATCAATGAATTTCTTGCAGGTATCTTCATACCGACGAAGTTTTTTCCGATTCTCCGTTCGTCAATTTCTGGTGAAAAATACGCAGACTTCCTTCTTCCATTTATTGAATTTTGTCACGACAGCTGTTTCGCCTTATGGCATTATCAAGCGACTACTGACTTACACTCTGACCTTTCGGCCTATTTATTTCATCGTGTGGGAGGTATGACCTTGAGGTATGGGTACTGGTTAGTCTAGGGATTAACAGCTTAAGGGCGTTGTTTTGGATACAAAGAACATAAGGACATATGTAGTGTGACAATAAGAGTGAAAGTTTAAACAGTGGTTAAATAAATATTCAAAATACAATGCCATGTGCTAGAGTTTCCTTAAATGTATGTTTAAAATTTAATATGCTACATGTTGGTTTTAGATAAAAATTACAAAATTACATACAGGAATGAAAATGAATATAGAAATCTAAATACAGGAACAAAATATATGTATATATTTTATTGCATGCATAAAGGTACAAGAGATAATTTCTGTTTATCATAAATTGGGTGTGTTTAAAATTTAAAATTTGAGTGTGTGTGTGTCCCCAAATGGTCTACGTTGGTTAACGGCTGCTGATTCGTGTTGGGCGGGGTCTCAGCGACCTGAGCAAGGATGTTACTTGACTTTCGCTGACTCTGGGTCTTCTCATGTCTTCCAAGGGGCGCGATGTTCTCGGTGGATTGGGGTGCGCTGTCTGGTCCCTGTTGGCTTGTGTATTCCTTCTCCTGCTGGAGGGGAGTATATGGTCGATTCTTGTTGGACGTTCAAGGTTGGCTTCTGAATAGCGATGCTCACCGCTTCCGTTATTAAGAGGCGACCATAGTTGTCTTCTCTGTGCACGACCTGGGTCCTTCTATGAGCTCTTGTAGAGATGGCTTCCTGTCGTGAACATCTATGTAATGTTGATGGATGGCCCCTTGATTTCTATGAGCCAGCAGATGTCTCTGAAGGGTCGTTGTAGTGTGCCCGATGTAGTTTTGGCTGTGAGGTTTACATACCTCCTCTGGACAAGTAAATTTGTAAACTACATTCGTGCGCATCTCCTTCGGTCCCCCCGGAGCAGTGCTGTTCTTCATTATTAAGGCTGCTACAAGGTTGGGCTTACTATATATCCTGAGGCTTATTTTATGGTAAGGGGCTTTTGGGTTACGCCTCTGTTTATTATCCCGTGTAGTGTGCAGCAATCCTCCTTGTATGCAGACCCATAATGTACATGATGGTAAATAATCAAGTTCTCCTCGTTTTTCGTCATCGTGTTGGGTTGGTAAAATTCGTCCATTTTTATTCCTGTATATGCACTGGGTATGTAAGGTACCAGCAAATCATTCAGGACCTTCGCTATCCTATAGGTTGGGGATGTCATCTGAGAGATGTTTGCCTTAGAGGGTTGCCTGCCTTGTGCGTTTTCACTGTTACCCTAGCAGTAACCGGCCCTATAGTCTTATTTTACCTTAGGGAATTTTACGACGTCTTGCTGATTGTTGGCCCTAGTCACAAGCCTCGACACTTTCTTTCTGAGGTCCTCGGTGGGGTCTTTTGTTAAGCGTTTGAATTTGGAAGTGTCCAGGAGGATCCTATCCATCTTTTCAATATAATCACTTTTCTTCATCACTACGTACACTGATGATTTGTCACCTTTCTGTATGATGATGTCTGGGTTGCTACGTAGTTCTTTAGTAGCGGCTTCCCTCATCTCCTTGGTGATTAATTGGCTTCGGAAATGTCCTCTCTGTCGTCCTGCTTCTCCAAGTTCATCAATGACGGTAGGTGTTAGTTCTAGCTTACCATCATCTCGGAGTTGTAAGAGTCGATCTATAAGGGCCTTTGTTTCTATTCTCTTGGCTTCAGTGTGTGGTTTCTTGGCATAGTGGCACTGCAGACCCAGGTTCAGGAGGGACCTTGATGGGGGCTAAGGTCGATTCCAGCCAGGTTGACGAAGCCATCTTTGTGTTCCTCACTTCTCACGGAGCCCCCATGAAGGATGAGTAGCTTCTTGTTGTGCCTCGTTTGTCACCACCTGTCTGTATTTCCTCTCCTCTAACTCAAGGAGGTCACGTGCTTTTTGTTGGTCATTTAGTGGTCTGTTAATGCAGAAATCTTCCAACTTTTTCTCTTCTCAACTTCAAGTTGCTGGATTCTGGCTGCGGATTCTTCTATACGGTGTCGGAGTATCTTCTCTACCTCCCTCCATCGTGTCCATGCCCGGCCACTTCTTCCAATACTTTTAGGGCATAGTTTTTCTCTAATACAATTTTCGTTAAAAGCAATTGCTTTAGTGGCATCAATGAGTTTCTTGCAGGTATCTTCATACCGACGAAGTTTTTTCCGATTCTCGTTCGTCAATTTCTGGTGAAAAATACGCAACTTCCGTCTTCCATTTATTGAATTTTGTCGCGATAGCTGTTTCGCCTTATGGCATTATCAAGCGACTACTGACTTACAATCTGACCTTTCGGCCTATTTATTTCATCGTGTGGGAGGTATGACCTTGAGGTATGGGTACTAGTTAGTTAGGGATTAACAGCTTAAGGGCTTTGTTTTGGATACAAAGAACATAAGGACATATGTAGTATGACAATAAGAGTGAAAGTTTAAACAGTGGTTAAATAAATATTCAAAATACAATGCCATGTGCTAGAGTTTCCTTAAATGTATGTTTAAAATTTAATATGTTACATATTGGTTTTAGATAAAAATTACAAAATTACATACAGGAATGAAAATTAATATAGAAATCTAAATACAGAATAAAATATATGTATATATTTTTATAGCATGCATAAAGGTACAAGAGATAATTTCTGTTTATACATAAATGTGTATGATTCAAATTTGAGTGAGTGAGCGTGTGTGTGTGACCTCCTTGAGTTAGAGGAGAGGAAATAAAGACAGGTGGTGACAACGAGGCACAACAAGAAGCTACTCATCCTTCATGGGGGCCCCATGAGAAGTGAGGAACACAAAGATGGCTTCGTCAACCTGGCTGGAATCGACCTAAGCCCCCATCAAAGGTTCCCTCCTGAACCTGGGTCTGCAGTGCCACTATGCCAAGAAACCACACACTGAAGCCAAGAGAATAGAAACGGAGGCCCTTATAGATCGACTCTTACAACTCCGAGATGATGGTAAGCTAGAAACTAACACCTACCATCATTGATGAACTTGTTGGAGAAGCAGGACGACAGAGAGGACATTTCCGAAGCCACCCTTAATTCAATCCCCAAGGAGATGAGGGAAGCCGCTAAAGTGAACTACGTAGCAACCCAGACATCATCATACAGAAAGGTGACAAATCATCAGTGTACGTAGTGATGAAGAACGTGATTATATTGAAAAGATGGATAGGATCCTCCTGGACACTTCCAAATTCAAACGCTTAACAAAAGACCCCACCGAGGACCTCAGAAAGAAAGTGTCGAGGCTTGTGACTAGGGCCAACAATCAGCAAGACGTCGTAAAATTCCCTTAGGTAAAAGGAGACTATGGGCCCGGTTTACTGCTAGGGAACAGTGAAAACGCACAAGGCAGGCAACACCCCCTAAGGCCCATCATCTCTCAGATGACATCCCCAACCTTTAGGATAGCGAAGGTCCTGAATGATTTGCTGGTACCTTACATATCCGGTGCATATTCACTGAAATCAGCGGTGGAGTTTATTGATCTCCTACAGGAAAAAGGACCAGAAGACGACATTGCCTCACTCGACGTTGAGAGTTTATTTACGAACGTTCCCGTCGAAGAAACGATCGATATCATTCTTGATCGTGTATACAGGTCCGAGAAGAACCCGCTGCCCATTTCCGAAGATGTCCTCCGAGATATGCTGAAAGCTAGTACTACAGAAGCCCCTTTCCTCTCTCATCAGGGTGAACTTATTTCGGTCAAGTAGACAGAGTCGCCATGGGTGGGATCCCCACAGGGGTCCTCTTTGCAAATATGTACATGGCCACCATCGAAGAAAGGACCTTTAGAGAACATCAAAGCCTATGATTTATGGGCCGGTACATCGACGATATATTCGTCACAATAAAAGAACCTGACAATGCTAGAAAACTAGCAGATGCTCTGAAAAGAAAACTCAGTGCTCAACTTCACCACAGAGCACAGCCAGCAGAAGACTTTGCCATTTCTTGATGTCCTGGTAAAACAACAAGAAGGACAGTTTAAGACGACCGTTTATACGAAAGCAACAAACGCTGGCCGTTGCTTGAACGCACGCGGGGAATGCCCGGACGCATACAAAAGTCTGTCGTGAATGCGTATGTCAACAGAGCCTTCACACACAGCTCATCATACATAACAAACTCGATCGAATTCGCCAACTGCTGACAAACAACGGCTATGCAGGTAAAATTATCGAAGCAGCAATAAAAAAGAAAATGGACGAATTTTACCAACCAACACGATGATGAAAAACGAGAACTTGATTATTTACCATCGTGTACATTATGGGTCTGCATACAAGGAGGATTGCTGCACACTACGCGGGATAATAAACAGAGGCGTAACCCCAAAAGCCCCTTACCATAAAATAAGCCTCAGGATATATAGTAAGCCCAACCTTGTAGCAGCCTTAATAATGAAGAACAGCACCGCTCCGGGGGGACCGAAGGAGATGTGCACGAATGTAGTTTACAAATTTACTTGTCCAGAGGAGGTGTGTAAACCTCACAGCCAAAACTACATCGGGCACACTACAACGACCCTTCAGAGACGTCTGCTGGCTCATAGAAATCAAGGGGCATCCATCAACATTACATAGATGTTCACGACAGGAAGCCATCTCTACAAGAGCTCATAGAAGGCACCCAGGTCGTGCACAGAGAAGACAACTACGGTCGCCTCTTAATAACGGAAGCGGTGAGCATCGCTATTCAGAAGCCAACCTTGAACGTCCAACAAGAATCGGACCATATACTCCCCTCCAGCCTAGAAGGAATACAGCAAGAAGCCAACAGGGACCAGACAGCACACCCCAATCCACCGAGAACATCGCGCCCCTTGGAAGACATGAGAAGACCCAGCGTCAGCAAAAGTCAAGTAACATCCTTGCTCAGGTCGCTGAGACCCCGCCCAACACGAATCAGCAGCCGTTAGCCAACGTAGACCATTTGGGGACACACACACACGCTCACTCACTCAAATTGAAATCATACACATTTATGTATAAACAGAAATTATCTCTTGTACCTTTATGCATGCTATAAAATATATACGTATATTTTTATTCCTGTATTTAGATTTCTATATTCATTTTCATTCCTGTATGTAATTTTGTAATTTTTATCTAAAACCAACATGTAACATATTAAATTTTAAACATACATTTAAGGAAACTCTAGCACATGGCATTGTATTTTGAATATTTATTTAACCACTGTTTAAACTTTCACTCTTATTGTGACACTACATATGTCCTTATTCTTTGTATCCAAAACAACGCCCTTTAGCTGTTAATCCCTAGACTAACCAGTACCCATACCTCAAGGTCATACCTCCCACCCCACCCGATGAAATAAATAGGCCGAAAGGTCAGATTGTAAGTCAGTAGTCGCTTGATAATGCCATAACGGCGAAACAGCTGTCGTGACAAAATTCAATAAGTGGAAGAAGGAAGTCTGCGTATTTTTCACCAGAAATTGACGAACGAGAATCGGAAAAAACTTCTTCGGTATGAAGATACCTGCAAGAAACTCATTGATGCCACTAAAGCAATTGCTTTTAAACGAATATATATATATATATATATATATATATAGATATATATATATATATATATATATATATATATATATATAATATATATATATATATATATATATATATATATATATATATTCTAGAAACAAGGAAAGAGATAATCTTTAACCCAAGTTTAATGAATCCATACGAGTTGCCCTTTCGACTTTGGAGGAATCCATTCTCCTTTTTCTTTTGAAAAGCTATCCTCTTCTCCCATTGGTGCTTGGAATATCCCCTGCAGGCATACTGGGAGGAGCTATCCAAGAGAAAGCTTGAAAACACCTTGAACCCAGGAAAGAGGCCTCAGAAGACGCCGGGACCTAGGCTAGGTCAGATCGCTGGCCCCTTACCAGACGCCGCTGGCCCCCTCTCCTGGGCTTGCTTCCCATGCTTTGGGAAGACCAAAGTATACTTTTAACAGTCCATAGTGTCGCGACTTAGAGGAGGCGACCAGCTTCATCACAAAAAGGTACTGTAAGGGAAATTCCATTCCAACCAGGGAATTGTTTCATCTTTGTATTTCATTTCATTTTCCAAGGCAACTTGTGCAGTGTTCCATTCCCCTTCACCATTTGGGCTCAATTCTGTAATTACTCCCCTGTGATACCAGTAACATCCCCCCTAGTGAATTAAAGCCATGAAATAGTTTCTGCTGTGTAAATTTCCCAGTCATTTCATTTCCCCCTGAGTGGCCTTTTGATTGAGAGAAACAGTGAGTAGAGTTCGCCCCACGTGTGCCCTGGCTCATACCTATGCCCCTCTACTTGCAGACAAATGCTGTGCCTGGGTGTGGTAGAACTTGGAAGTCCTTCAAGCTTGCAATTTTGCTCCGTAGCGCAATTTTCCTAAACACGTGACAGGCTGCTCCCCCACGTGTTCGGGTAGACAGAGAAGTTCTCCTACCCTTGTGTTTCCTGGACCTCTGTAAATTTATGTAAATACAGTGCTTTTAAAACTAGAGTCCCAGCTTTTTATGTAAAAAATTCCTCCCTCTCAACTTTTTTTTTTTTTTGTTTTTTTTTTTTTCTTGTTCAAACCCCTTGTCCTCTAGTCAGGCCTAAACCTTCAATGTAAGTGTATTTTCTGGGAGGAGACGAGGTGGAATTTTGAATAATGGCGCCTTAAACCAGGATTTCGTTGTAGCGATTGTTAAGCTAAAATCACGAAAGAAACGAATCTGAATTCCTTAATATTTTTATGAGCAAGCGAAGGCAAGGTTTCCAAATTCTCCACAACAGGAATAAGGTAAATTTTATTTTATTTTCTAGTATTTGTGTAGAACTAGTTATTCTAGTTAGGGATATAAAATCTGACTGCCTTTGTAGCGATAGAAAAGAGACCACGTGTAGGCTGATAAACCCCAGATCGAGAGAGAAATTAATGTTATGTGCTATTGCAAAACGAAAATATCTACTAGTTAATCGCAAATCCTGCGTCGCAAAGGTATTCCCGTGTGTTTTTTTTTTTTTTTTATGTGAGTCAACGCGCGCTAGCTCTCTCTCTCTCTCTGGCGAACCTCACGTCTAAACGGGATAGGACCTTTAAATCCTCCAGCCACGTGGCCCGAAACTTATCCCAATCCCGCTCCATCCATTAACAAAAGATAGACGAGTTAATCAGCCAGAAAAGCAAAAACTTTGTGTTAGCGTAGAACATTTTTAATGATAGGATAAGCAATATTAAAGGTAAACGTTTTCTTTTCGTTATTCTCTGTGCAGAAAGTAATCAAATAAGGGCAAATACTTTTGCATGCCGAACAAGGGCCAGCCCGACCTTGAATGCATCTGCGATTCATTCTTCCTTATCTTGTCTAGACAGGCCGCATGCGGCCAAATTCTCCAGGGTTTTAAGTTCGCAGACAGGAGGGTTTTAAGTTCGCGAGAACGGGGAAAAAGAACGGGGGTGGGAAAAAGGGCAGTGTATTTTATAGCGTTAGAGAGGTTATTCTGGGTCTTCTGAGCAAAGCTAGGTTCAAGGGATTTGCGTTGGTAGCAAAGAAAAGAATATATTTTATTAATTCCCGTCTCCATCCTAGAGACGATATCTATTAAAAAACAAACAAAAGGGAGATCCCATATCCATTTTTTTTATTATCAACTGTATTTGCCACGTTTTCACGTGAGGATTCCGTGAATTCCGTGACCAGATTTTTTTTTGACAAACCCAAATTGCGTTGAGTTTCCACATTTATGTTCTTTATTTCCCACGCTTTCACGTGAGGATTCCGTGAATTCCGTGACCATTTTTTTTTTTTACAAACCCGTAAGTGCGTTGAGTTTCCGCATTTACGTTCTTTATTTCCCATGCTTTCACGTGAGGATTCCGTGAATTTGTGACCAGATTTTTTTCGTTTATTTACAAAATCGTGATTGCGTGAGATTCCGCATTTACGTTATTTTGTCACGTTTCACGTTGAGTTTCCGTGAATTTCGTGACTAGATTTTTTTTTTTTTTTTTTTACCTTTTACCTTACAAATCCGTACGGGCGTTGAGTTTCCGCCTCTACGAAATCCCTTTGCTACCTTTTCACGTGAGGATTCCGTGAATTTCCAGTATCTTTCTTCTATTTTACAAAATTTATTACCAAATCCATTACCGGCGTCGAGTTCTCCGCCGAACTGTAAATTACAGAGATTCTACGGCGTGAGTTTTCCGCCGTGCTACGCACCAGTAGTAACTGTGTTTGCAGGTATTTACAATCATCTTGCCAAGTCTGCGTCGAGCATTTCCGCATACCTCTGGCGACGTTTGCTGATTTTGCAACCACTTTCCACCCTATTTTTCTCAGGCTAGTCTACTAGCATTTTACAGCTAAGGAGATGGCCAGTAACGCAGCACTGGAGGAGGCGAAGGCCTTCACAGAAGCCAGACGAGCCCTAGGGGCTATGGGTGAGCACAAAGCTAACTCAATTGGGCGAATGATAAGCTGAAGGAAGCAGCCCAAGAGAGAGCAACTGAACGGGAGAAGGAGAGAAGCACAAGAAGAGAGAAGCAGCAGAAAGAGAAGTGCAAGACAAGAAGAGAAGCGGCTGAGAGAGAAGCACAAGAAAGAAGAAAAGCGGCTGAAAGAGAATTTCAAGCCGCTGAAAGGGATAAAGAAAGGGCACATGAACTGGCTATGGCAGTCCAGAGTGCCACCCTGCACCCCCGAGTCCCATGCCTCCAGCGCCCTCTCACCTCCACAGCATAGGCGGCCTCATTAGGGCTTGGGACGATAATGAACCCGACACCTGGCTCGATCATGTTCGGGAACTTCAATCCAACCCCTCAGGAAGTGGCCCTCCTCCTTGGCAAGCATCTTGCTGGCAAAGGGCGGACTGCATTCGAGGCCCTTCCCTTGAATGAGTGATACGATCTCGCCCTCGTCCGAGAGGCAATCCTTGGGGCTTACGAATTGACCCCAGACCGGTGGAGGCAAAAATGGAGGACTATGCCCAAGGAGGCTAACCAGACGTGGACAGAGTGGGCAGCCAAGAAGACACCGGCACTCCGTAGGTGGACGAAGGCCTCCAACGCAACATCTGTTGAGGAGGTCTTAGAACTCTTCCAGTTAGAGGACTTTCTTGCCTACGCCCCCCTGATCTTGCCACCCACTTGGTGGACAAGGCCCCTAAAACTAATGTTTTTTGGAATGCTGTAAATGGGCAGATGCCTATGATACCCACCATCCATTGCAGAGTTCTTTAAAGAAGAAATACGTCCTTCTCTCCCCCTCACTCCTGCTGCCACCTCTCAGCCTACCCAGCGCCCCGATAACCTTCCTCGGAAACCTGTGTGTGGGCATTGCAACAAACCAGGTCACACCACCGAGCAGTGCCTCTCAAAGGTAGATCCTCCTCAGCAAGCTGCTGCCACTCCTCCAAATGGACTACCCAATCATAGTAACAAAAACAACGGCCATTGGAACAGAAACAACAGGCCCCGGCCTGATTTTAGCAAGAGTTTCTGTGACACCTGCAGAGTGCATGGGCACTGCTACCTGGGCGGGATGCCCCAAGAAAGCTCCTGTTTCTGCCATTGCTATGGCCGTGGACTAATCCATCCACTCTAGGCCCCCCTGATCAGGGCCCCATCTTTGTCGCACCTCCAAGAGGTCGCTATCCTACCCACCAGGTCCGAGCTTTCGACGACACTGGTGCGCAAGTCTCCATCATCCGAGAGGATAAAATTCCTTACGGAGCTAAGGTTGATAGGCATCAGTTCGTGACGATAGAGAGCCTCAACCATGTCAAAATGTTCCTACCTACTGTCCGGTTGAGAGTCACACGACCTCACCGTTCGAAGATATGTACCATGGCAGTAGCAAACTATATACCAGGAGGTTATGATGTCCTGCTAGGACAAGATTTTAAGTCTCCTCCTAACTTTATACCGTATCAGGGCCACCGTCCTCACATAGCTCCAGACCTGTTTCACGGGCCTCCAAGGATACCTCTGCACAGTCAGTGCCACTTGAAGGTGCCTGGCAGTGCCAGGCTCCATCTCTCATGGATGTTGAGCCACGTTCGAGTCCTTCCATTGAGTCAGAACCGGTTCCATTGAGTCAGAACCGGCCTTAGTGCCAGTGCCAGTGCCAGGGCCAGGGCTAGACTCGAGTTTTCCTTCTGGAGCTCTAAGTCCCGGTCGCTCTCCCTCAGCTGCCTTGGCCCAACTACCCATGCCGGCGGTCAAGGAAGAGCCAATTCCAATAGGAATCCTCCAGGACACCCAGGAACATAGTGGACACTCCACCAATGGTGTGGCCTCGCAGCACGCTCCAGAGTTGGTCCTCCCCAAGGGTAAGCCCATCACAAATACCATTACCTCATCCAATCCCCCTCCGTCAGTAGCGAACCGGTCCCGGAGTAATGACTGCCGCCAATCCTATTTTAGTACTTCTTTACGAACTACTGTCGTAAGAGTGCCACAATTGGCACCATGCCCTATTCTAGGCACTTAGAATTCCATTTAACTTGGGAAAATTTTAGCCAGCAAACGTTGCTATAGCTTAAGAGATAATTTCGAATCCTGGCTCGTTATACATTAGTTGGTTAGCTGTTCTGATTTAGTGTTATTCCCTAGTCTTTATATTTTGTGAGATTGACGTTGTTTTGATCAAATTTACATTTCGTTTTCTTGTCTGTGTGTGTTATCTTATTTAATCCCTACGAAGAATTACTCCATTAATTTTCCCCTTGTTAGTGCACTAATGTTAGTGCTGATATAATTAATAGGGTTAGATGTCGTCTTGTTACGAGACAAAGTAACTTCACGAAACCGTAGGGCCATTAACACACCTGAACAGTTCATATTGATCCATCTTCCTCAGCTGGGGGGCCTTGGAAGTCGAAGGGGAAGAGGTGGCAGAAGACGACGACAAAGACGATGACACCTTCCTCTTCTTCCTGGAATACTTACTTCTTTGCCACTTCCTCAGAACAACCGACAGGTCCTCCATCGAGGATGGAGCTGGGGCAGTTGTGGTAGCAACACGGCCCAACTGCACCTGTCTGGAGGAACCTGCGGAAGGAGCAGCACTACCACGGGCAGGAACGGAGACCGCGGGAACAGCTACAGGAACCAGTGGGCAGTCAAGCAGGGAGCTCTCGGGCACTCAAAGTCTGAGGGCAGAGCGAGGACAGCAAACCCCTGCAAACCGGCTGGAGGAACTATCTCCTTCCGCGGCACGCAAGTCAGCGGGGCCTGCACAGCGGCTGAAGGGGTTACCGATGTCACATGCTGCGTGTCTGAAGGTCACCACCTGCGGAGGCAGACACACCTGGGGAAGCAACAGTCGGGTTAATCGGGGGGTGGGGGGTTCCCGTTTGCTCAGAGGGGGAAAGATCCCACCCTGAACGAACTGAAGATCCCGAGTACAACTCCAGGTCAGGGTGCCTCACTCCTTCCTCTGCACTCGACAGATCGAGCGAAGAGGCGGAACGGGACACCTCCCCCGAAGGAAAGGAGCCATACGTGGGAGCTGGCTAAGAGGGAGGAAGACGACGCGTCTGTCACTAGAGGTGTCGAGGGAGAGCTTTCTGACGACACCTTTTCTCATAGAGCTCCCACTGCTCCTCCGACCAGGAGATACAAAAATCACAAGGTACGGCCCGAGAGCATTCATGCCCCTCCCCGGTACCACATACACAAAAATGACGGTCCACAGAATCACTGGACCTGAATGCCCCACACTTACGGCCCTCCACACCAGGGCGCACACTTCAGCTGGATGGGGGGCGAGGGGGCTTCTCCACTTTGTGGGGTTGCACGTTTCCAGCGATGCAAAACCATGAAAAATAAAAATAATAATAAGTACTTACAGTGCACACACACTAGTAATACAACAAGAAAAAGCGGAGAAGTAAGTAGCTCAATTGTTGACATCAACGAAAATCTCACGATGAAGGCGGGAAGAGAGGCAAACACACGTCTACACCTGACAGCGGCCGAAAGCAAAGAGATATGTTTACTTCAAGTCGGGCGGGACTCCCGACCATCGGACAAGCAGTTACTACCGAACTACCTTGTTAGAAATCTTACGACTGGTCCAGCTGGCGCTGAATAGTAATTCCTTATGTAAAGGACCGAGGGTTTGTATTATGTGTCGGAACAATTTACCTTTTAAACTTCCCTACACAGATGGAATTCTTTTAAAAGCTTGGGCCAAATAGAAGTAAAATATCTACAAAAACCATAAATTATAGCATGGGGGAAACACCGCAGTGGATCCATCGTCATCACGTGGACCAGCCTTATTCACTCGATATTTAATTGGTGAAACAAGAATACAATTACATCTCAAAGCATACCATTCAAAAGATTGAAGATTCGTCAACATAATGATGTATATGAAAGCACCAATACAAACTAATATAGGCATGTGAGGTCTTCGTAAAAATATGTTTTCAAGGCAGTTTTTAAATCCAATATGGAGTCCACTGACTGAGGTGCCGTTTGTAACCACAAAGGATCAAACATCTTTCCCAGCACTCTTTTGAACAATGTTAGCTTATATATGTAATGTTTTATTGATCTTACTCAAGGTTGCAGTTGTAATCAGCACAATAAAACATTTTGTTGCCTATTTTAGTGAAAGTATGAAACTTCTTATTTCCTGGGTGTTACGGCCTCTGAGAGAGGTCCGCTTCAGGTTCGATATGAAATAAAAAAAAATTTCAACACCAACAGTTGAAACTGGGGATACGAATATAGAAACAAACACTAACACACAAAGGTTTATTTACAAGCTTACTAACAAAGGTAAATGCAGAATGGTATCTCCTATTTACATAAAAAGGCAAAATCTTACACTGCATGAACTGGGAGAACAGTGAGGTATTCAAATACTTGCTGGTTAGTTTTGCAACTCGAAGCGATGGCTTCACAAAAGGAGAACTGCGATTGCCGACGTCTTCTTGACTCCGTATTGCAGAAAATAACGTCTACTCTTGATACTTGAGGGGCAGGAACTTCCCAAAACCTCTAGCAGAACGTCTCTTCTCTGAAGTCTCCCCACGTCAAAATAACTTGGTCGTCCACTCCTGAAGATGGCTTGACCAAATTTGACCAAACTTTCTCGAGTGACTTTTCTTCTGATCCTTCGTCAGTTCCCTTTTCTCTTATCTCTCTCGCATGATCTCTGCTGCTGCTGATCTCTCACTGATAATCTGATCTGTGGCTCTTACTGAGGATATCTCTCTGTAACTAACTGATGATCTCTCTCTGATAATCTGATCTGTGGCTCTTACTGAGGATCTCTCTCTGTGACTAACTGATGATCTCTCTCTGATAATCTGATCTGTGGCTCTTACTGAGGATATCTCTCTGTGACTAACTGATGATCTCTCTCTGATAATCTGATCTGTGGCTCTTACTGAGGATATCTCTCTGTGACTAACTGATGTATAAATACGTCCATCGTATTTATACAGCATTCTGGGGGCGGGGCCTACGGCGAGCGTCACAGACTCCCGAGATTACCGGAACTTCTTCAAAGAATCAAGACGAGGTATTGCATCAGAAATTGCGGCGTTTCTCACTTCACTTCGGTGCCTGACGAGTTCCACAACACTCCTGCCGATTCTAGAACCATCATGAGAACAGGCACCTCCAACACAATGCGCTAATGCCTCCTTGCTGCCGAACTTCTCGTAGATGCGTTTTCCTTTCCTTTATCTTCCTTTGCTATAAAGCAATTACCTTGACACGTCCCCCCCCAAAAAAAGAAAAAATTAAATCAACTGATTTTTTTTTTCTAAGAGAAGCAAGAATTAAACAGCAGGGGCACAATTCTGCATAATAAAGCTTTTAATCCAGTCAATCACGCATGCTTCTTCTCCCCTCTACACACTCACCCGTGCGATAACAGAAAACGGTCATTAGGCTACTCATTCTGAGAAAAATCTCCAGAAGCTACCTGCTATAACATTATCCTTCTCTCTTACTTTTTCCGTTTTCTTAATTCTGATTAAAACTTTGAAATGCTAAAACCCCTCTTGCATTTTCTCAAAACTAATTTTTCTTAGTAACACTGTCACATAGAACACTGGCGGTGCCCCAGGTTTATTAAATAATTCAGATTCTCCCTCTTCTCTAAAACTGAAAAAGGACCTTCGAACTTATATGATAAAGAGGGACCTTCTTTCTGGACTAATACTAAAACTTTATCTCCTACACAGAGATATGTCTCTTTCGCTCTAAGATCATGTTTTCGTTTAGTTTCCCCTTGACTTCCTCTCGCGCTTCCGTTCTCCTTCGCTAGTTGCCAAACATCTCTTAAATTGTTTTTATAATACTCAAGATTAGTCATGTAATCTTCTCTACCCTTACTTCTAGACAAAGGTCCGACCATATTGATAAATACATTCTCAAAAGATTTGCCTACTGAAGGAATATTACACAACGGAACTCTGGGAATTACTTGAATCGGTTTCCCGGCAATTTGATATTCATGACAGCTTAAAACATACCTCTTCACGTCACTTCTCATTTTAGGCCAAAAGTACGCCCTACTAATAGACTTGAAAGTTTTATTTACTCCCAAATGTCCTTGCTCATCGTTTGCTAACTTCAAAGTTAGTTCACGAAGCTTCCTAGGAACTACTAATTGTTCGGTGATTTCCCCTTTACTACCTGACTTCGGTCGAACATAACGACACAAAACTAAGTCCTTTAAACAAAAAGTTTCCTTACACACATCATCGAGATCATATCATCCAGCTCACATTAAAAAATTCGGGCTAGTGTCTCATCCTCTCTCTGCAACTTGACAAGCTCATCCTTATCCCAAAACGTTAAGAGCCTAATTCATCACCGTAACTAGGACTAGATATTGGTACATTTACTACGTTACTCTCAACAGCTACACCTTCCGTTTGGCTATCACTGTCAACATCGATAGAGTCCAGTCTGTCAGCCACACTCATGCCAGATCAACCTCACTACATCTATCACACTCGTTTGAATCCACGAACTCACTCACGTTCGAATCCACGAACTTACTCTCGTTCGAATCCACGAACTTACTTTCGTTCGAATCCACGAACTTACTCACGTTCGAATCCACGAACTCACTCTCGTTCGAATCCACAAACAAATTATGACCGTAGTCTATGTCTGTATCTAAACCCGACCTAGTTACTACCATTTCAGGCACTGGAATATCCCTCACAACAGGATTCACATTCTTGGATAAAGCTAAGTCATTACCGACAATAATGTCAACGCCTTCGATGGGCAAACTGTCCACAACTGCAAGTTTCACTTCTCCTGACACTACCTGACTTTCTAAATTCAACTTCAACAAAGGACAAAGAACACAAGTGTTAGGAAATCCACCTAACATGACTTTCTCTTCCATATTGATTTCTGCCCTGTTTGGCACTCTCTCTCCTAATCAGTGAGACAGCAGCTCCTGAGTCTCGAAGCAAGACTACTTCCCTTGAAAATACTCCTCCAAGAGAGGAAACTATGCCTTCTGACAGAAATTCACCAAAAATGTTCCTTTCTCTCATCACATCATTCCTACTTGACGAAAGGTTAACTAGAGACACTGGTTTCTTACCATCCTTCCTTTCTACTGCACAATTTCTCGTTAAATGCCCTTTCCCATTACATCGGAAACAAGTTAATTCTGAGCCACTAGATGCCACTTTACTCTTACAAACCTTAGACGTATGACCAGGTTTTCCGCATGTATAACAGGAATAGTCACTTTTACTCGCATTGCTATTACTAGGACTGAAACCTTATTCGTCAGCTAACCTAGTTGCTCCTGCAAAAGAAACTTCTCGACTATCCTCTATATAAAGTTTAATCTCAGGGGATACGTTATCTTTGAAGTTATCTAACAACACTAAGTTCTTCAAAGCATCAAAATCCTCAACTTTACCCAAAGTTAACCAATTAAAAAACAGCCTTTCTAACTTCTTACTGTATTCTACATACGTAATATTTTCATCCTTTCTCAAATTTCTAAATTTCTTACGGTACGCCTCCGGTACTAACCTATACGCGCTAAGAACAGTTTCTTTCACGATATCGTAATTATCACATTCCTCCTTAGACATGCATCTATACACAACAAGTGCCCTACCACTCAAAACTGACTGCAAATATAAAGTCCACGTTTCTTTAGGAGAACCTACTCGTTCCATTAACTTCTCAAAACACATGAAATATTTTGTTACATCTTCCTCATCAAACTTTGGTACTAATTTCAACACTGCGCTCATGCCTAACCTATCAGCTTCGTTTTCGTTCTCGCCTGTCCGACTGTGACGAGTACTTTGTCTTAACCGCGCAATTTCCAACTCATGCATATGTTCTTTCTCTCTCTCTTCTGCTCATGCATACGCTCTTTCTCTCTCTCTTCCTGCTGCATTACCAACATTTCTCTCTTGCTGCATTTTCATTACTTCTCTCTCTTGCTGCATTTTCATTGCTTCTCTCTCTTTCTCTTGCTGCACTTTCATTGCTTCTCTCTCTTTCTCTTGCTGCATTTCTCTCTCAGCAGCTCTTTCCTCTCTCTCAGCCGCTCTTTCATCTCTCTCATACTTTTCTCTTTCTTTCTTTTCAACATACTCACAGAGATCATTCCCCTCTAGACCTAGGAGCTTACCTGACTCAATAAACTCTTTCACCATCTCACTCATTCTGGTTCTTTCTATATTCTCCGTTTCAAACTGTTAGTGCTATTCTAAGCAAGGTCGCCAAAAATGTTACGGCCTCTGAGAGAGGTCCGCTTCAGGTTCGATATGAAATAAAAAAAAAAAGTTTCAACACCAACAGTTGAAACTGGGGATACGAATATAGAAAGAAACACTAACACGACAAAGGTTCATTTACAAGCTTATTAACAAAGGTAAAAGCAGAATGGTGTCTCCTATTTACATAAAAAAGCAAAATCTTACACTGCATGAACTGGGTGAACAGTGAGTTAATTCAAATACTTGCTGGTTAGTTTTGCGACTCGAAGCGATGGCTTCACAAAAGGAGAACTGCGATTGCCGACGTCGTCTTGACTCAAAAATGCAGAAAATAATGTCTACTCTTGATACTTGAGGGGCAGGAACTTCCCAAAACCTCTAGCAGAACGTCTCTTCTCTGAAGTCTCCCCCAACGTCGAAATAACTCGGTCGTCCACTCCTGAAGATGGCTTGACCAAAATTCGACCAAACTCTCTTGAGTGACTTTTCTTCTGATCCTTCGTCAGTTCCCTTTTCTCTTATCTCTCTCGCAAGATCTCTGCTGCTGATGATCTCTCACTGATAATCTGATCTGTCTCTCTTACTGAGGATAGGTATCTCTGTGTGACTAACTGATGATCTCTCTCTGATAATCTGATCTGTGGCTCTTACTGAGGATATCTCTCTGTGACGAACTGATGATCTCTCTGATAATCTGATCTGTGGCTCTTATTGAGGATATCTCTCTGTGACTAACTGATGATCTCTCTCTGATAATCTGATCTGTGGCTCTTACCGAGGATCTCTCTCTGTGACTAACTGATGATCTCTCTCTGATAATCTGATCTGTGGCTCTTACTGAGGATATCTCTCTGTGACTAACTGACGTATAAATATGTCCGTCGTATCTATACGGCATTCTTGGGGTGGGGCCTACGGAGAGCATCACAGACTCCCGAGATTACCAGAACTTCTCAGAAGAATCTAGATGAGGTATTGCATCAGAAATTGCGGCGTTTCTCACGTCACGTCGGCGCCTGACGAGTTCCACAACACTCCTGCCGATTCTAGAACCATCATGAGAACAGGCACCTCCAACACAATGCGCTAATGCCTCCTTGCTGCCGAACTTCTCGAAAATGCGTTTTCCTTTCGTTTATCTTCCTTTGCCATAAAGCAATTATCTTGACACTGGGTCATGGTTTGAACTTAAATTAATTTTTACCTTGTAATCAGTGATTTTATCCTTACTGCCATCATAACTGAAGCTCCACAGTGCTTATTTGATTGTAATTATACATGTTTTGGTCTTAATTCACTCCAAATTGCACTTGAACTACACTGCGGTTCCTGGTTCCTAAGCACTCACTCCACAAACACAGTTGCGGGCAGCACACGACTATACGGTTTATGACGTGCAAAGCTTTATTCCCTTAATTGTTTACTTTACTCATTATTTAGTTAACTTTACTTGTTACTTCAAAATGTTTATTTAATTCGTATATTATCCCTTTCTTTGCAACCAAATTAACCCCGAAAAATTACAGATATTTCTGAAGTACTTACGAGCAGGCGACGGCAAAATGACACACCGTTGCCAATCTAGTGGAGCTTCACACATACGCTGATGCATTTACAAACTGTTTTCATGAATTCTAGTTTTCATAGTAATGTAATAATGATAACATTGCTCTAACATGTATATATACTACAAATAGATATGCTAATTTCACTTATTTCCCTGGTTTTGTCTAAGTCTTATACCCAGTTTGGAGGGTAAACACATACCAATTGGCAACACTAATAAACAATAGAAGGGCACGAACAACGCTAGCTGCAGGTACTGTTCACAGCAAAACTGTTGATATTTGAGTCAAGAATCTAGTTACCTTTTCAACAAAGAATATTTTCAAATTAATAATAATGAATATGTAAAAAATTTATGCAATTCATGACAAACTGCTGTTTAACTATTTATTTATCTAGTGTAGGCTGCTGCTGCTTCTACCAAAACATCGTAGTTTCCTTGGATAAGCCGTGGTTGGTGTCCTTGTTGACGATTGTTGTGAAGAAACTGCCCCAGCGTTTATGGGTAAAAGTGGTGCGCGGATTTAGCACATGGAATGGAAAGTTTGACACAAGCGACTCCGCAAACATCAAGATGGCGTCAATCTTCTAAATTGTTGGTGTTATAAGTAAAAATTTTGAAAGCGTCATGGAGGTATGTTTGCACTGCGCATGCTAGACTCTCATTAACCTCTGTTTAATCTTAAAATATGACCTTAATTTCTAACCTTGGAGAAAATACTCGTGACTGGTGCCCATCTCCGGTGTCAGGACGTGTTAAGTACTTTTTCGAAGGGTGGATCCACACACAGCGAAAACTGGATCAGCTAGTCCAGTCGGTTGTTTCCCTATCTAACTAACTTTCAATAACACCATCCCAGAGGCTGGGTTCAACTTACTTATTATTAAAGATTTTTTTTCTTGTACCTTGGTAGTGTCTGCATTCCATAGTTCAAATTACCACTGTATTACAATAACAATCTGGTGTAGCCTACTAAATTTTTTTCAATATTAAAGTTTCACAATATTCTTTATATTGTTAGAGAAACCAATACAATGAAAAAAAAAATCTGGTTATTGCTGTGAATAATCAACTAAATGCACTCCCTCCACATAACCTTGGTCTAATTGAAAAAGAAGAAACTGTGTGGTTCAACCCATTTCCTAAACAGTAACTTCGGTAATTTTGCTCCGCCAGCAAGTTATCAAATTTAAGTACTTTCACTAAAAAGAGGGAAGTCCAAGGTTTTGTTTGATATATAAATCTAAGCGGCGCTAAGTCTAGAAGTGGTTTAAAATCAAAATTAAATTTGACCCACCTTTAAAAAGTAAGTCCCTCGACTTCATAACTCTCTCAAATTCCTCTTCAGACTGAGCTCTCGTTTGTTCATTTGTACGTTAAAAACAGACTATGTCATTATTAGGTACATCATCAACTGTATTCTACGTAGCAAGATGTCACCCAAACTCATAGTTTTTAACCAATGATGAGGTTCACATTTTACTTGAGACTAGCATTTTAACAAAACTAGAATCACGTGACTTGAATACCCAATCAGGTGGCAGTTTTACTAGGAAACTAACACTTTTCGGCACTTTTCACACAATTTCCACCGCTAATTTCTCAGTCTTTTGAGAGCCATGGAGGTGTGCGAACCTTCAACTTCTGGACTTCTGGTGCCATTTCTCATTTACCATCTACTTTGATATCAATTTATGTGGATTTTCTCCCAAGTTCTTGTCTCAATTGCTGTTCCTGTAGAACGTAGGACAAAGTGACACTTTTAACAGTGATAAGGGCTTATATAGAGCCCGGTACTACCATCATTTCCGACTGTTGGAGGGCATATGATTGCCTAAATGAAGAGGGATTTCTTCATTTAAGAGTCAACCACTCCTTGAACTTTATGGACACGCACACTGGAGGTCATACTAATACTATTGAGAGGTGTGGCGGGATTTGAAGAATCTGTTGCCTAAATGCTGTCGTCGAAAGGATCAGTTTGTTGGATACATGGTTCTTGCCTATTTTAAATTGCATCTAAAAGTATTGGATCATAGGCTCCATGCATTCTTAAAGATGGCAGCTCACCTTTACCCTCCAACCCAAGTAAGTACACAAAGGGTTTTAGGCTCTCTTATATTTAATATGACTGTGTAAGGGGGGAGGGGTATCAGGGCGCTAGGTAAGGATACGGCTACTAGGTTAGGTTAGGTGGTTTGTTTAGGTTAGCTGGTGGCCTTGTTTATTGCTAATTCTACATGTATCATTATTCGTATGTTAAAATGGATTCTTTACCTACCTAATTCATTCCCAACTCAAAAACCCCGGTTTCGCACTGGGGGTCCCCCAAGATTGGAAAGGTTAACATATAGGGTAAAAATACTGTTCCTCCTCAAAAAAAAAAAAAAAACAAAAAAAAAAAAAAAAAAAAAAAAAAAAAAAAAAAAAAAAAAAAAAAAAAAAAAGTCAGCTTTAGATAAAGCACTACCCAAGTAATTCATCAGAAAAAAAAAAAAATAAAAAAATTATCAGTGGCGGAGCTATTGTATAGAATTAACGTAACTTCCTTAGATGATTCTGTAGATGATTTAAACTAATCCAGAACTACAGCCTACTACACTTTCAGGGTCATAAACAATTAAACGTCACAAAATACCACAGTTGTTAATACACCCTGGCAAAATGCGCATTAAATGAGTTGGCAATACTTGTTTACAAATTTAAATATTTACTACCCATTTCTTATCAAAAAAGATATACGTATTCTGTTTTCCATTCAGCAACATACATTGTTACCCACGGACCATTTCTTGGTTATTTCTTAAAAGCAAAACTGCCAAGGGGCAAGGGCTGTAACAAATTGGTTCACTAGATAGGTAATGAAACTTACTACAATGGCAAAGCCTAAGATGTCTCGCACTTTCACTAATAAATTAAGGCAAAATGTTGATTTATTTGCGCCAATTACAATCTTGAATAACATCAATAAACGTTACATTTATCTGCAAATATTGTTCAAATGAGCGCTGGGAAGGACGTGGCCAATCTGTGATTGACGAGTGGCTCACGTCCTGAAGTGACGCCATATTGGATTCATAACTGCCTTGAACACATACTATTTTACAAAGACTTCATATGCTTATTTTGGTTCGTATGACGGTTTCATATA
Source organism: Macrobrachium nipponense (assembly GCF_015104395.2). Classification (NCBI taxonomy): domain Eukaryota; kingdom Metazoa; phylum Arthropoda; class Malacostraca; order Decapoda; family Palaemonidae; genus Macrobrachium; species Macrobrachium nipponense. Next base: position 22,147,786 of record NC_061103.1, read on the forward strand.
TCTCAATTTGTTGATGAAAACGTCATTCTTTAGAATGACATGCTTAGATATTTAATCGTATTGTTATTTCACTAATATCGAGTGAAAAGGTGGTTTATCTGCGAGTCACTACTACTTATGTCGTGGCCCAGTGTCTAAGTCAGTCCACCCACCTTCATGATCACTGGACAGCAATGGGAAGTACTTAGGCTACTACCTTTTGTTCAAAGCCAATATCGAACACTTGGCACTCACCGACAATTTTAATTAAAACAAGTAATCCACAAGTAAAATAACCGTTCTTTCTTCATCCACCACAGCAAAAAATGGAGGGTGGTCACACACAGCCCTTGTGTGGTGTGTCTGCCAGAAGCCCAACAGCTGAGCAAACAAGGACAAACAACGAACAACATAATTACAGGCAAATTCTGTTACGTAAATTCATCGTTTTTGCCAACGAGAGGAGCTGATATATAATATAATATTATATATATATTATATGATTTATATATCTATATATATAATATAATATATATATATATATATTATATATATATAAATATATATATATATATATATATATATTACAAATAGTCTAAATTCACTTATTTCCCACGGTAAACAAATGCCAATTGGCAATATTGTGCACCTGAAGTGATTATTCCTTGGAATACAATATATCTTGGAACACAGCCGAACCAAATTGGGACTCCTGAGATAAAAGCAAAATGTAATTTCCAAAGTTCGAAAACTCTTATTAATGAAATAAATGAAAAACATTTATATACTACACGTGTCTGCAAACTCTACAAACCTCGTCCCATGAGATCGATCCCATAGGGTATAACGATTAGGGCCCGGTGATTAACAATTTCTGGAGACATTGCTCTGATGGGAAATAGACTTTCAGTTAATAAAAAAAATGAATAAATAAATACTGTAACTAATTGTAGTCGGAGATGGAATGCTGATCCAGATTCAAACGTGCTTTGCATCCATATAAAATTGGAAGTATATAAGAACCATTTTGTAAAATAAGGGGTCAAGCCAGCTGAGTATTGGAATTACTCATAATAAATATAGGTTCGACAGTAAAGGACTGGCGGAAAAGGTTCCTTGAAAAAGAAAGAAAGAAAAAAAACTACTGCGTCAGTAACATTAAGCTTTGCGATTATGCACAATAAAAAAAATATTATTTAGAAAATTAGAAAAACTAAAGGAGTTCGAGTTTTCAGGATTGGATGAACAGAAACATAGTTTTTTTGTTTTAATTTGGGCAAAAAATACCCCAATACCAAGATCTTACCGAACACGAGCAGAATTTTCTCTTCATACACACCTACAACCCAAAGGCTTCTCTGGTAACCTGTCACGTACCACATGAGACGCCTTCGGTCCCGAGTTCTTTCACATAGAAACTTTTATTCGGGTTTGATGCAGTTTCTACAGCATCCAGGAGTCCGTGTAGCGCAAAGAAGGCCATAATAAATAATTAAACTGCGTGTATTAATGGTTATTAGTTTATCACCGTAGTCCCGTTAAAAGAGAATTTCTTGGAGACAAATTTTTTCCTCTATAGAAGGATTTTAAAAACATTCTTATATTCAAAGCCCCTAAAAGGAGGCTTACAAATATATATATATATATATATATATATATATATATATAATATATATATATATATATATATATATATATATATATATATATATATATATATATATATTATATATATATATATATATATATATATATATATATATATATATATATATATATATATATATATATATATATATATATATATAGTATATATATATACATATATATATAATATATAGATATATATATATATATATATATATATATATATATATGACTGGTTAAAATGTTCTGTAACACAAATTCCATCTAATAAAAGGAGCCATAAAAACACCAAAATAGAGAGAAAAGTACTATATTTCAGAGACTGCTGTCTCCCTCTTCAGGTATATGAATGAGAAAAGTTTACAGAAAAGGTGGTATTTATACCAAGAGATCAGCGGGGGTGACCTAAATTGTCTTACTTGTGGACGGATCTCTTGGTATAAATACCACCTTTTCTGTAAACTTTTCTCATTCATATACCTGAAGGGAGAGACAGCAGTCTCTGAAATATAGTACTTTTCTCTCTACATTTTGGTGTTTTTATGGGCTCCTTTTATTAGATATGTATATATATATATATATATATATATATATATATATATATATATATATATATATATTATTATTAACTGTGAGAATTCATTTCCTTCAATAGACCACCACAGTATCCTGCATTAAAAACCACTCAAGACAACCAGAAACATTTCTGTAACAAAAACTGTTTTCCTGGAGGGAGCTGTTTTTGGCTGTACCTACTAAGCAAAGTAAAACACACCTCTACAAAAGTCTAGTACTATTGCAGTGTGACAAAAGAACGATTGAGAGATTGAGATGGGGCTAGGAAAGTGTTTTTCTTCAAAAATCACTGCAATGAAAACATGCCATTTCTTTTATTCTGAAGAAAGGACTTTCTAGAAAGCTCGAAATTCTCCAATTCCTTTTGCCCTATCTAATGAGAACAGATAAGGGACCTTCCTCTAGAGGAACTTACTTGAAGGACCCAGTAAAATATATTGGAATAAAACGATTGTTTTGTATGAAACCAACATTAGGCCATACAAACATACCCATAGCAGCTCACATATATTTGTTACAACAGTATTTTACTTTGAAGCATACTTTTTAATTACAGTCTATTAACAATTCCTGTAGTTCTGCTAGGGATGAAGCTTGGAATTCTTACCAGAAATGTCTGTCGAGTACCAGTTCTTTCAGATCATCCTAACATTCCCATCTTAGTTCTTTCATAATACCAGCCATCTCTGTTTAGTTCTTCTTTTACCTACATTCAGAGTCTATCCTGGTAATTCCTGCACCAATTTTCTTCCTCTCCTATAATTATGCCCTGTCCACTTCCATCTGGACATTTTACATATACATCATGGGTTTTTAATCCAGTTATTTATCTTATCCAGGGGCTGATTACATAGTATCTCTCCATTCTAACCAGACACCAGGTACTAAACAAATAAGCTTGTCATCGCCCCTTATTCCATCCTTCCTCAACACTGAAATTCTACCAGCTTCCTGTCTACAACTGAGCTGTGCCATAACTTACACCCATAAATTAATATTGGTTTAACCATAAACATTAGTGAATGCTGCCAGTCCATTATACTATCATATTAGTCCCAACTGGTCTGAGCATCCAAACTCCCTGACCTGCTTTCAAATATGACAAACTTTTTAAAGTACTAATCCGTATTTTTCCTAACTTACAAACCTGAGTTCTTTATATATGGATTTACTTTCAGTGCAAGCTGAAGCCAGCTGTTTAACCTAAAACAAGGTGGATATTGGTAGTTGGGTATGGACGGAAGGGGAGGAATCCCCTCCGTTCAGCTCCAGGACCAGTTGGTAGGCATTCACTTTACTTTTTGGCCAGGTCTGATGCAGATGTGTCTCTTCTGCTCCCTGCCATTCGACTTCATTCTTTACCATTATTTTCATTTTTCAATATAATCCTATTGAGATATTTTGCCTATTTTGAAATAATGCAACAAGTTTTATTCTGTTACATTTTGTTATTTTTGCATAGACAGAAATTCCTACGCATCCTGTCCAGAGCCGAATATCTCTGATCCTGTCTTGTGCCTGGATAAAGGATGACTGGGCGTGTCCTTTATCTGGTGTGAGAGTTTTATTCCATTGTTCTTTTTGACACGAGAAAGAGAGAGAGAAAGAGAGAGAAACCAGAATCCCATCATTATTAGTCCAGATATTGGACTAATTGGACGGCGTGGATGTTGTTCGGAACTGCTGAATTTCAAGTTCCAGAAAGATCAAGTCGTATGATAAAGTCTTCCATGAAGCCAATTTGACAGACATTAGGCGACCAAAATGAGTACAAGAACTACTGTCAACAAATATAGAGACAGCTTTGTTGTAATGGTGAACTAAAATTATTATATAATATATACGCACACATGCATCGATACAGAAAGGAGAAAAATAACAATAAATTGTAATTATACGTAAACACGCACAAATGTGTGTACATTTACACTTACGCCAATAGATATAGGCTACCTTGGATGCCCGCAGCATATTTTCCAAGAGGGGCAAATATATGTATATATATATATATATATATATATATATATATATATATATTATATATATATATATATATATTATACATGATGATAATAATAATAATAATCAGTGGGACTGCAATGCCAATGATTTAAGTGAAGCAAGATGCGATGAAGAAAAAATACAGAAAGTTACACTGGCTTTTTTTTTCAATAGTTCCATACACATTTCAGCTGCATTCAAATATTTCTGGAAAGAACAACGCAGCTATATACTTTTACTTTATACAAATATTAGACGATGCATAATGCTACCTTTAATTTACTTAAAACTGAAAGAATATATTTTGAAATTGAAGGAAAACAAAGTGATATATATATATATATATATATATATATATATATGTATATATATATATATAATGTGTGTATATATATATATATATATAATATATATATATATATATATATATATATATATATATGTGTATATATATATATATATATAATATATATATATATATATATATATATATATATATATATATATATATATATAATATATATATATATTAATCTTTTTCAGGATTGCAGAGAGGGGGCTGTTGTACAGTAAGTTCCAAAACTGAAGCGACAAATTTCAGATAATTTCGTTTGAAATTCACTAACTGGCAACTACAAATCGTAGCTGAAAATTTTTTTTTTCTACAGTGAAAGCTCTATCAAGCAAAATAAAGCTAAGATATGATGCACAAATATCAAATCTATGATATTTATAAAAATCATAAGAAAAAATTACGGTAATAGTAATTATTTTAAAGTATAGCAATTACTTCAAACTATAGAAACGAAACAATTTGAAATTCTCGTTCAACACAGGATTACCAACATTACCAATGTATATTTCGAGCAATGTGGAAACAAATATTTAATATTATAGTGTATTATCAATTATTTTAGCGAAGATGCATAAAACCATGCAAGTATCAATAGAATGTGAAGGGAAAATCTCCGCGACATTAAACATAATCAATCATGAATGCACCTAGATTCAATGGAGAAGTTGGGGCTGGTTGGTAGTTCTGATCCTAGCTTCCAGTGTTGTGGTTGTCTTTATTTTTTAATTCTCTTCGTTATGTTGCGTGACGTACTTACTAGTTCTTATTCTACTTCTTCTGGTTCACTTCGTTGTTACGGGTAATGTTTGAAAGGTTATCTGTTATATGGGCTAACCTTCATTTCTCACTTGTTACGGTTGAGTTCTTCTCTCGTAGGAACATTTAGTTTATTTACTCTTTTCACTAAGTCTCTCAGGAGGAAATTTATATGTTTAAAACATGGGTTGGATATCTTTGGGAAACTGGGCAAGTTAAACACCTCTTCATAAAAATTACTTATAATTAGAATAAGGTATGAAGTTCACAATTACACAGTTTACACACTACTACACTACACTGGAACAGAGTGAGAAGGAACACAGCCTTCCCGTATAGGTCTGGTTCTTGACTGAGTTTCTCTAGCACTTCAAATGAAGTTTCGACCTAACTACTTCAATTAGCTCCTCCTCAAATGTCCTTTAGGACACCTCCTACTTCTTCATGAATGGCTTTCATTACTTCCGGTGCCACCTCTAGATTCGTCTGATTGGTTTCGTCCCTCGACGGTAACCACCCACTGAAGGAGTCAAAGTTCAACTTTTCTGGTTCGGTTTGCATTTTACTGTTTTCCAAAACAAGTGCCAATGTTTTGGTCTGGTTTACGAAACTGCTATTCGTGCAGACTTATGCTGTACACATCTACTCCCTTTTCTACCTTAACTTCTGGTAGATCCTTCATCACTCTACTTTCACTATATATATTCTACCAGTGGTTTTCCTAACTAAGTTTTCCCTAGCTATTTCTAGACAGACTCTTGTTGTTTCCTAACAACACTCGGCCACCTACTGGCAGTGACCTCAATGCCTAAAATTATAAAAATGATTATATATAATAAAATACAATGTTGAAATAAATCAAAAATGGTTATATACATATACAATAATGCTAGTATATTAGTTACCTGAAGGCAAATTTTTCAGGAAAGACTTAATGGTGTTGAGTTTGTTAACAACTAACACTCTGACAATACATATGAAAGCAACTATGGTGAGTGCTAACAAAACAATATTTATCATGGACATGATAGGGGAAATGTCAGTCTGTACATATGGAAAAATTGATTAGCTGCTTCAAGTTTGTCAAATGACTCTAACTCAAGTTTGGATAATTTGAAATCCTTGACATTATCAAAATTATTGATATGGCTAGATAAATTTAAGGTATAAGAAGCAAAAATGGTAGGCTTGTAGTACAAATAATTCAAAATAACTACTTCACAAGATGTCACAAAGGATTTTATGTTGTTAAATATTATCTGAGATTGATTATTCCTACAAGTGACCTTAGCTGTTACTTGATTCTGTGAAAAACACTACCATTTCATCATACAAAATTTGAGCTTTGAAATCAGGACTGTAAGGGATATACTCACAGTTATTCTCACCATTTCTGTCATTAATTAAATCATCAATGCAATACAACTTGTTAAGTGGCTGATAAAAGCCCTGTATATTAGCAAACAAACTGAGTTAGTTTCTAGTATGATACAATCATCAAAATCTTTGTCACTTAGTTCAACCAACAGAAGTGAGTTTTGTTGCAATGCAAAATGTACTATGCCTTGGTTCAAAACAATTGACTTGTTGTTTACTAGCATTGAAAAGGGTAAATGGAAATTAAGTTATTAACTTCATTATTGTTAAATGGTATCACCAACACAATGTGATCAGAAACCCTTTTTACACTAATCAAGCTATAGTAAGTAAGAACATCTTGCACCAGCGGTTTGAAGTGATGATCTAACATACATTTTTCAATTACAAGGTGCAACTCACTAGGACTGATGAGGTATGGTGATAATATGTTTTTAGCGGCTAACATTACTGCATTTAACAGTTCCTTATGATTCAACAAAAAGGTTTCTGTTTCAAATAACAGCTTAGTCACATATTGTGACTTGTTTAAGTCATTTATCTCTGTAGTAATATTCTGAGCCATACTATTTACAAAGTCCTTTAGTTTAACAATCAAATTCTCGGTTCTTGTTAATTGCATCAATGACTTTAGTCATGATGGTACCTCGTTCTGCGGCCCACATTTCTAATTTTTTTTCTATTCTAGCCCTATCTTTATCTACATCACCATCAGTAGCTACACCAAACAAAGTGTTTAAGGCTGTGCCAATGAATGGCAACAATGACCTTTTGTTAATTCTCTTGGGTAACACTTGACTAATATCTTCCCTAAGCTTTAATAAAATAGAATTGTTCTGGTTATTAGACATGAGACTTTCAATGTTTTCCATTAAACCATTAAGCTCTTGTTGCTGTTCGTCTACGGTTGTAATGTTGATGGTTACAACCGCTATGTCGTGTATCATCTTCACATGACCATGTTCTTTTAGGATTGCTCCCTTCTTGATTTGCAAGAGGGAGATGCAGATATCGCTCACCATGAGCCATAGTGAAATCCATTTCCTGCAAATATATTCTAAGCAGTAAACCTTATACAACAATGTTATTGACCTGTTGCACTTGGTCCTATCTTTTCCTTAAATTGTATCTCGGAGTCACTAATGCTGATGAAGTATGGGAATCATTTACGTTACTGTTTTCCTTACTACTTGACTCCTTTAAATCTTTAAAATTCTTTAAATGTTCTTCTGACCAAATGTCGGAATGTACTATTTTGATAGGTTCCAATGTGCAACAGTTTCGCTTAAGTTGATTCAATGCATTAGCTTAATTTATTTAACTTTAATCTTTCTATTACTGTTAATATATTTAGACCTTGAAATTTAGGACATTACTTTAACATTAGGTCCTTCAACTTTGTGATTAAGCACATATACTTGTTGACCTATTTTTAATTCTGGGACTGTTGATTTCTTATTGTAATACTTACTAGACTTTTGATGTAACTCCTTCAATCGAGCCCTTGTGCCTTTTACGGTCTCGAAAGTCCGTCTTGTTTTCCATGCAACGTAGTCTTCGTAATTATAAGTATGTCTTGGTGGAGTTGCTTCGTCTAATAAGGTATTTGGCATTCTTTTCTGATAACCATATAACAGAAAGTGTGGGGTTTCCCCAATAGATTCATTTACAGTGTTATTAAATAGTGAACTGTACGTCTTCAAGCATTAAGTCCCAATCTTCAGTCTGTGGAGTTACTAAAGTTTTCAGTACATCCTTTATCTTACGATTTGTTCTCTCAACTGCTCCATTAGAGCTTGGTTTTATAAGCTGTAACCTGACACTTGTTAATTTCATAAAACTCACACAATTTCTTCAAAATTGTCACTAGTAAATTCTCCTGCATTATCAGATAATAATGTTTGAGGGCATGAATGTCTAGTAATTATTCTAGATTTCAGAGCTTCTGCTAAAGTAGTTGCTTCTCTTTTCTGACTGGAATGATCTCAACATATCTAGTCAAGTAATTTATGAAAACTAAAATCTGACGATTACCTCTAGTTGTGTTTGGAAATGGACCTACAAAATCCATTGAAACTACTTGAAACGGAGTTAATTCTGATGGATATTTCTCAAGAGGGGCTTTTACATTAACGTTACCCTTGTGTACGTTACAGATATGACAATTTTCAACAAATCTTTAGCATCTTCATTGCAACTCGGCCAAAAATAGTTTCTAGTGACTGTTCTACATGTTTTCTTTATTCCAGGATGTCCTGACAACTTGTAAGAGTGTGTTAGTTCTAATACTTCTTTGGTTAGTGTGTTAGGTACATACTAATCGTGAACAAGCATTCGGTTCATCTTATGTTTTATATAGAATTCCATTAATCAACTGAAATTCAGACTGATCATCCTCATTTTGCATTAATTTACCCACTATTTTTCTAATGTTAGCATCTTTTTGCTGTTCGATCTGAACTCTTTCTAAATCTAGATCTATGATCTGACAGCTAAAACAGAAAGTATTAGTTGTGATTTGTTTCTCGTTTTCTTCTTGCGACCTTGACAAAGCATCTGCAATAGTGTTATATCTTCCTGGGATATATCTAAATTCTGGGGCAAATTCTAATACACTTATGAACCATCTGTTAAACTTCATATTATTGTGAACGCTCTTTTCTTAAACAGATCACAAATAGGTTTGTGATCTGTAAGCACATTGACTTTATGTCCTAGCAATATATGCCTAAACTTACGTAATCCCCAATAAAGAGCTAAGCACTCTCGTTCGGTAGTGCTATAATTTTCTTTCTGCAGCATTCAAAACTCTACTTGCATAATATACTGTTCTCATTCTGGTTTTTCCTTGTTGCATTAAAACATGCACTTACACCTGTACTAGAAGCATCGCAGGCTAAGTAAAATTCTTTTGAGAAATCTGGATACACTAAATTGGATTTCTTGTCATCATTTCCTTGAGTGTTTGGAAAGCTCTTTCATGTTCTGGCTTCCATTCATAAATTACATCCTTCTTTGTTAAATCTGTCAATGTTTGGCTATAGTGGCAACCTCCCTTAATAAAAGGGCGGTAATAGCAAACCATTCCTAAGAATCTTCTTAAGGCTTTCAAGTTACTTGGGGCTGGATATGCTACAATTGCCTTTATTTTACCTTCCTGCATACGCAGTCCATTTTCACTGATGACATGTCCTAAATATTCTAATGATTTCATCATGAATTGACATTTCTTAATCTTTATCTTTAATCCTGCGTTCTTTAGTCTTTCTAACACTGTTTCTAATGTCTTAAAGTGACTATCCAAGTCCTTACTAGAAATGACTACATCATCTAGGTATACTGAAACATCCTCTATGTCTCCTAAGATTTGGAGCATTAATCGAGTAAATGTTAGTGGGGCTATGTAAGACCAAGGGCATGACTTCAAACTGTAAATGTTCCTTATGAGTACTAAAAGCTGTTAAGGGCTTGGATTCTTCGTCTAAAGGTACTTGCCAATATCCACTAAGCAAGTCTAGTGACGTAAATATCTTTGCTCCACCTAATTGAGTAACATATCATTTATAACTGGCATTGGCATCCTATCTGGAATGGTGTGTGAATTTAATTTCCGATAATCTATTACCATTCTCCAAGTGCCATCTTTCTTTGGAACTAATAAGAGAGGTGAATTATATGGTGATTTAGAAGGTACTATTACACCATCTTGTTTCATTTCTTCAGTTAACTGATATACGAGCGGCGTTGAACTGATTGGGCAACTTATAGTTAGGGATATAAAATGGTTTAGTTTCCATCTTGTATTAAAATCTTATGTTGCAAAGTATCTGTTCTGCCTAACTTATCTCCTTCTAAGGCAATGATATCTCTATACTTTTCCAATATTTGTAATAGTTTAACTCTATCCTGAGGAAAGTCTGTATTATTTACTTCTTTATTTAGAATTGAACTCGGTTCTGTGCTAGAGAAAGAAAGCTTTTTCACTTAGTGTTAGTAAAGGATTATTCACTACAATCCCTGTACAAAATTCTATACCAGGTCTTAATATTAGTCTTTTGTCTGAAAAATTCTGGACGTGTCTCACAGTTATTACCTTTCACGTGAACTAGAGAATTGTCCATCCTAACAAAGTCCAGGTAAGTTTTCATTAGTTAGCATTACGTCTTTTTCATGCAAGTCTTGGTCTGCTTTAGCCCCTAAGACAAACTTTGGTTAGACATTGCGGGTACAAAACTACTTCCCTATTAAGCACAAATGTACAGTATGGTCATCTGGCAGTACTGACGTAAACACATATTTCTTCGTTTCCGTTCATTTCTCTGAGAAATAACAGACATCTGTTTCATTCGAATTTCATCCAGTAGTATTGTTGAGTTTAATTCACCCTTATTTATTGTTCCTATAACAGGACTTCATTGATATATTTTTCTTCTTTATTTTCATCCAGTTATAAGATTATACAATCAAGTTCTGATTCATCTTCATACATTTGTTCGCATGCATTAATATGTTTCCGCGCAATAAAAATTGTTCAGGGGCATTAAATGTTCAGCTGCGTTAATTTGTTCAGAGTCAAAGCTCTGCTCAGAAGTCTGAGTATCAAGGCTTGCATTGTTAATATTATTTATTTGTGCACAATCTATCATAGAATCCTTCCTGGCTAAGGACATTTCTTGTAAGTTATTATTTCTACCACTTATTCCATTTTCTTTACTGTGCTAGCATTATTATCTATCTTAGTTTCTTGGATGATCGCTTCTCTAAAAGATGTCGTCTCAGATAAATTGATCAGATTTATGCAAGACTTTCCTTCTTCTAGCTGAAAACAATCATTTTCTCTATTTCTGCGTGGTAAATTATTTTATTTTCTCCACAATCTAACCATTATTCTACATCTCCGCATAGCCTTATATGAAAAACAGCGCTTGCGTAGGATAAAACCTTTCTTCTAATACTACAAATACTTCCTTAAAAGTTTTGTCTAAAATCTCTATGTCCAGTGTGACATTGCCTAGCGCCTTTATTTGTTTTCCGGCTATTCCTTATAATTCTACCAGGACCTTGTATTTCTATATCTGCAAAGCCTAAATGTTTTGTTAATGTTTGTTTATCTATTACATTTACTGTACTGCCTGTATCTAAAAGGATTGAGCATGGTTTATTATTAATTCTTGTTTGGATGATAGGTAAATCTTCTTGGCATATTTCTTTATCCTTTACTGAAAATACTATCTCTTTTATTTACTTCAAAAGGAAACTTGAATTTATCTTCCTGACCTACCGTAACTATTTCATTCTCATTTTCTATTGGTAAGGAAGCTTTCTTGTGTATTATCCTCTTCTGTAATTGTCACTGAGTCTGATTATTAGGTTTGGTGTGTATTACTTTTGGGCATTATGGTTAGTATTGTATTTCTGAACCAACAATTTGTGTTAGGTGACCTGTCCTATTATAATGAGAACAATACCTTGGTCGCCTACAATTCTGAGTTGTGTGGTTGGAATAACCACAATTTGCACAATTTTGTTCCTGCTTGTTATTTTGTGTTTTATTATCTCCGGAGCTCTGACTGTGGTTTGGGCTGAATGAATTTGGATTATTATTGTTTGGATTTCCTCTATACTGTTGAGGCCTATTTTTACTATTCTTGTTTGCTTGGAAAAAATTTCCCATTACTATACTTTGGATTATTCTTAGATCTTGTTTTTTCCTGTTGTCTATGCTTGATATTTCTAGATCTCGTCTAGGACACTATCTGCTTTCCCCTGGAAATTATTTCTATTCCTATTAGGGTTCCATTATTTACAAAAAACCTGTAAATTCTTTTGCCAGATTTAGTCCCTTTTACACATTTCCTTTTCCATAAATCTTAAAGCTGCTAGGACTATCTGCTTAGGATCAGGATCCTGTTCTTAAAGACTCGTTTTTCTTCTTCCCCGATAGAGTCATATACTATACCATGAACAATGTAATTCAAAATCTCTTGCATACTGACTAAATCCTTTGTGTCACGACTAAATGCATCACGATCGCCAATACTACGCCGGTTCGTTTCAAATCTGTGGTTAAGTTACGGATTGCATTTTAGATGTCTGTATGTAAGTTTGCGATACTATCCCCATCGTATTTCTGATGAAGGAAACGGGAGAGGTTATACCTTTATCCCTGCTGATAAATTGGCTCCCACAATTCTAGACACACCTTCTTAAATTCAGCGAAGGTCGGAATCTCTGAAACTTAGCGGACGTGAGAGTGCGGTGTGCATCCCCTTTTCGGAACAACATAGAGTAACGCTTCATCTATTTTCTTGTGTTCATCGGTAATTCCACTAGCTGAAATTCGACTTTCAGTCTCTGTTATCCACTGAGATACTGTATATGCTTCTAACTTAATTTTGTCAGGATGACCCCTTTCTACCCTACCGCAAAAGCGTGTAGCCTGTGTTATTACAGCGGCCTGTGCCATTCTAGAGTACCTAGTTTGTACTTGCAATGGGTTAGGAATGTTATTATGATTAGTAACAATCACACCTATCGTGGGTCTATTTTGCTACTGTCGAGCTCGGTATTCTGGTTGGACTTTCGCTATGTGATCGTCGAGGAAAATTATTCGTCTGAGTATTTAGTCTCGAGCGTCTTGTCATGAGTTGGACGTAGGCATAATGACTCGGGTCGGGAGTTCTGCTTCTTTGTAACCTAGTAATAATTTCGTTAAAGTTTGTATTCATATCATCAGCTTAGCCTAGATACAAAATTTAAAAAAATAGATGCATTGTTGTACTTACATTATCTTCATTATGGAGTCTGTCTTCCTTTTGCAATCCCTATATAATCTACATAAAACGTTCTTATTTCCTAGTGTTTCCTTCCTTCAATCTGGAAAAACATTAACATTAATATATGCCGTTATTCCTTATTCACACCACTGCAACTTATGAATTGAATGACAATATCTTTATTGTTTTAGATTTATCACAATCAACGAAGCAAAAAAAAATTATTTTATCTTACAACTTTACGGCAAAGAAAGATTTTATCTCAAAACTACTTGTTATGAATTATTTTACAAAAACATTTTTTGTGTTATTGCAGTGTAAGAATTTTCTATTTTGATTTATTTCAGACGTTAATCTATCAGGATACTTTAAACTTTTCTTCTTGTTGCTGATTGCCGATCACTTCTGCGTCGCCGTCCGACTCCTCCTCTGTTTCACTTGTAGCGGCGTCGTCCGTACGCTGTCGTCGTTCTCACCACTGTTGGAGTTCTTGGCGCCTTGTTCATGGAAAAATGTAGCGATGTATGGAGAAAATGGGCGCTATCTCAGGATTTATGACAGTTTAGCGCTCACAGAAGAAATCCGTTGTCAGTCCTCGCTGCGTTGTATTCAATCTTCTTTTATCCGCCTTAATGCGTTTTTGCGTATTCCTTTGTCGAGTTTATGGCTTAGGAATGCGGCTATCCTAGTTCAGTATTCTTCGTAGAATTTCACTGCGTTTCGTCGCTCAGTTTCGTTCGCCCTTTCAGCAGAATCGGAGTGTTGTTATGTCTATGCTGTTCGGAGTTTTCTTATTTTTCGTTGCCCTCTTTTTCTTCTTGTTCTTCGAGTTATTGAACTCGGAATTTCTTCTTTTTAATTGTAAAGTTCGTGCCTGGTTTTCTTGTATGTTTCTGACGCTTAAGTATTAGCGCTCTTTTTATTGGCAGTTTTATATCTTCCACTCTGTTTAATTTTTCCACTGTGTGTGTGTTTTTATATCGGTGTTTTTTTTTTGCACTTAGAATCCCACTACCGCTGTTCACCACTTATGTTGTGTTGTCTTTATTTTTTTAATTCTCTTCGTTATGTTGCGTGACGTACTTACTAGTTTCTTATTCTACTTCTTCTTCTGGTTCACTTCGTTGTTACGGGTAATGTTTGAAAGGTTATCTGTTATATGGGCTAACCTTCATTTCTCACTTGTTACAGTTGAGTTTCTTCTCTCGTAGGAACATTTAGTTTATTTACTCTTTTCACTAAGTCTCTCAGGAGGAAATTTATATGTTTAAAACATGGGTTGGATATCTTTGGGAAACTGGGCAAGTTAAACACCTCTTCATAAAAATTACTTATAATTAGAATAAGGTATGAAGTTCACAATTACACAGTTTACACACTACTGCACTACACTGAACAGAGTGATAAGGAACACAGCCTTCCCGTATAAAGGTCTGGTTCTTGACTGAGTTTCTCTAGCACTTCAAATGAAGTTTCGACCTAACTACTTCAATTAGCTCCTCCTCAAATGTCCTTTAGGACACCTCCTACTTCTTCATGAATGGTTTTTCATTACTTCCGGTGCTACCTCTAGATTCGTCTGATTGGTTTCATCCCTTGACGGTAACCACCCACTGAAGGAGTCAAAGTTCATATTTTCTGGTTCGGTTTGCATTTTACTGTTTTCCAAAACAAGTGCCAATGTTTTGGTCTGGTTTACGAAACTGCTATTCGTGCAGAACTTATGCTGTACACATCTACTCCCTTTTCTACCTTAACTTCTGGTAGATCCTTCATCATTCTACTTTCACTATATATATTCTACCAGTGGTTTTCCTAACTAAGTTTTCCCTAGCTATTTCTAGACAGACTCTTGTTGTTTCCTAACACTAGTACCGAGCATAAAACACCATCTTCGAGAAAGGTTGCCGTTTTGAGGAATTTCGTCTATTAGTGTGGCTTTCTGGTGACATCTGGCAACCCTCCGTGGCTTTTCCGACCACAGGCCACGGCACTGAAGAAAAAAAATTCTTCACTTTGCCTTTTTTATGTTTTGTTATGAAAATAAAGCTGTAAAACATATCCTGCTTATTTATACAAATGAATTTTATTGAAATCCTTTATTT
The DNA here is from genome assembly GCF_015104395.2 of Macrobrachium nipponense. Taxonomy (NCBI): domain Eukaryota; kingdom Metazoa; phylum Arthropoda; class Malacostraca; order Decapoda; family Palaemonidae; genus Macrobrachium; species Macrobrachium nipponense. The sequence continues at coordinate 22,163,358 of NC_061103.1, forward strand.
TTCTTCGTCAAAATACTTTATATTAAGCTAGTGACGTGTAGTTTTCTAACATCACGGAAAATAATTCTACATCGGAAAATACGCATTCTAACCATTAAATCATAAATAAAGTACAAAAAAAATCAGATGAACTGCATATGGTAACACTGCTGAAAGCCAATGTTGTGAAGAAAAAACGGCATCACTCCTCTAACCTCTGCTGCTACCTTCAGGATAGGCCTAGTTCCGGGCATTGCAAGGCTTACAATGCAGGGCCACTGTCTGTTATTTAGGCAAAGATAGAACCTTCAGGACCGACACCAGGACCTGTCCTTGCACCTGGGAAACAGACTCGCTATATAAAAAATAAGAAAGTCGGTCGCAAGCAACCAGAACACCCGTAAAATCACCATCTGGTTAAGTAGGGAGACGACAGACCCCAACCATCCCTTCCCCCCTCTACTCCTACCTCTACCCACAATACTGACTCCACCTTTTTCACTTCAACCCATTACCTCAATCTTCGAATCAAATTTCAACCGTGAAATTTAAGACTGAATTTGCGTAAGTGGGCGTATCATAAGGGAGTGATATCACCCAAATTCATATTTCCACTGACAACAGTAATCAGTTCGATCCAGTCAAGTATTATTGCGTAACAGAAATTTATGAGTTTTTTGGGGATATATATATATATATATATATATATATATATATATATATATATATATATATATATATATATAAAGAAGCACCCGAGCACGTATAGGCCTAGTGCTCGATTCTTAAAACAGACCTCTGGTTATTCCTGATAGATCAAAACGTCCTGAGAGAGAGAGAGAGAGAGAGAGAGAGAGAGAGAGAGAGAGAGAGAGAGAGAGAGAGCATAAACAGGGGGATACTCGAATTAAATAATGCTCGCCAAGCATATTCACACTCCGGATCGTATGGACAAGAATAGTCTCACTTATGCACTGAAAAAAAAAGGTGGCACCCTACGAAAATACTTGTTTTGGTGCGACCCTGAACGCAATTCCGCATGCACAAATTTGCACAATCGAGAAATTCCATGAAATTATTAACTAACAAGCTGGAAAATATATTTCCTTGATTCTTGAAATAGGCCTAACCATGTAACCAACGCTAAACGCGTACATAACTTGGATTTCGTTTTTTTTTTACACCCACTTGTCTTATTTATATTTCATTTAATCAGATGCTAAACTTCTCTGTGCTTTATCAAAAGAAATCATAATAACTTTCGAATATAACGCTATAAACGTAGAAAGTTAATTTACAAATATTAGGCCAATGCTTATGCACACGGTTCCTGCTGCCACTCTATGATGAACACTTCATATCACACTTTGGAGGCCGCAGATGTTTCTTTGGGGAAATTCTTTTTTTTCTATTAATAAACAATTACTGAACTAACATTGATCATTCACTGGGGAATACTTTGAGCGCTTATACAGTTAATCACTTGATACGTATTATCAGATAAATAGGATGACAATAATTGGAATAAAATATAAATAACTGGACAAATCTCATGAATTTCTATAGAAGTACGATCAATTTCTGAGATTTGTCGCTTCACTTATGGAACTTACTGTACATCTATATAACCTGAACGTTGAGGGAGTAAATGTGCGAAAATACCGAGAACTCTGAGAGATGATGAATGCTTTCATAAAGAGACAAAAGACCACGAATTTGTGATGGACACTGCCGGGTGATATTAAACCAGAAAAATTAATTACAAAAGGAAGAATGAAAATGTTAAACATTTCTTTTTCTAATTAGCACTGATGATGGCCACTGTCCTCTTAACTTGCGCATTGCAACACTGCAATGAAGAGTCGTGAAGGAAAAAAAACAAGAAAAATATATATGTATAGATTTTGTGGGATATAAATAATGGTAAGGAAGGCCAAGCGCTGGACTTATGAAGTCATTCAGTGCTGACAGGGAAATTGAAAATGGAAAGGTTTGAAAAAGCAAGAGGAGGAAAGCCTCGCCCAGCCGCACGACGAAATAATTGTTAGGAGGTGGATAGCAAGACAAGAAAGAGAATTTGAATTGAGCTACAGTTAAAAGGAATTAAAGGGGTTTGAAGCTGGGGACCGAATGGAGCTACAAAGAACCTTACGTAGTGCCTACAGCGTACACCCTGAGGTAAACTACCACTCCCTCCGCCCCGCCCCCCAAAGGGGAAATGTAAATGATGACTGTAATCATTTAAAAGGAAGGATTATCAAATACGATTACTGAAATCCCTGGATAATGTTAGTCTGTATGATCGAAAATCGGATTGAAATTCGAGAAAATAAAACTTGACACAAAACAGAGGAATGATGAATTCTACAGTATCGGACTTTCTGACAAACACTTTGTTAGTTTCTGAGCACCACTGTAACCAAATGCAGCTAATATCAGACTCTAAAGGTCTGATGCTACTTTCAATTCCTAATTTTTGCTCGTTTTTGGTTAGTTTTGGGGTCATCATAATGTTCTGTAACTTAAATAGGAAAAAACTTTATTTTATAAGACGAGGTTTGCTAGGTTACACCAAACGTTCATACTCTACTGATGGCCAGGAAAAAGTGCCTAGCATTAGTCAGCTTATTATAATACTCGATTCATCTGACGAAAATCTAATTTTATCATCCATGAAGCCTCTTCTCATTCTGGTACCTTTTGTGCGGAAGCTAAAATCCTCCAAGGGTCCTTATTGTCTCCATAAAACTGCTAGAAGTGGTGTTTCCTTCTTCCAAACAATGGTGGTCAGTAGGAATGGCATATGAAGTTTAGGCCAAAGACCAAACACTGGGACCTATGAGGTCATTCAGCGATGGAAAGGGAGTTCAGAGTAAAAATGTTTGAAAGGTGTAAACATGAGGCAAAACTTCGTTGTTGCATTATGAAACAATTGTTAGCAGAGGTAGAAAGTGGGAGATGGAAGAAAGATAATATGAACGGAAGTACAGTAAAAGAAATGAAAGGGATGCAGCTAGGGGACAAAAGGACGTTGCAAAGAGCCTTACGAGTTACACCCCGCTACGGGGGTGTAACTCGTTTGTCCATCATCAACATTCTGTTGATACGCCAGGGTGCCGGCACACAAGTAGTCTCAGATTAGTTTTTTTTTTTTTTTTTTTTCTTTTTTTTTTTTTACCTTTCCCTTTACAATAAAATATGGAAAACATCCTCCCGGCAGTGTTTTGAATGTTGATAATCTCAAGTTTTCATAAGGCTTCAATAATATTTTAAAAGATTTGTAATGCTACTTTACAAAGACTGCAGGAATACTTCAAAGCAACGCCCCATCGCCTTAAATTTTCTTTTCAGTTCTCCCCATCCATATATCTATCGGTATTTATTGGTTATTTCCCATTTACGGCTTTGGTTGTCTTTTTTTATACACCCACTTGGAATTATTTTCCGCGCAGTCGTGAATACTATGGAAAAAAAAAGCACAGTAAAGAGCAGTAAATAAAACAAACAAATATCAAAACCAAATTACATATAATGTAGAAAAACACAGTCTCTCTAGTAACACTGCAGTCAAATTTAGAACGATAAATTCCAATGATTTTCATGACAACATGCAATCAACGCGGGTTTGTAGTAATAGAGCGTGTAACAGCGGGGATAGTTTTCCTCAAGGTATATGATTATAACAAACACCTGTATTCAAAAGAAAAAACAGTCAACGTGCAATAGCCAATGGGATGGTCAAACAAGGAGGGCCCTTACCTATCCTGTCCCATCACCCACCACACACACAAATAGGGAGGAGGAGGAGGAGTGTGGATTAAAATACCCAAAAGCTTGATAAAAACCTGCCTCTCAAAAGATTAAATGTAATTATGAGTCAGAGAATACGTAAATGGGAGTAAAATATATAAAAAAAAGTACAAAAAGGAATAAATAAATGAAAACCCACAAGGAAGTCGGTTGAAACTCAAGGATGACGAATAATGAATCGTCCGACTGGCGTCTGGCTTTCCTTGTGGTCACCAGTCCAAGTACTATCCAGACCTGACGTTGTTGAATTTTACTATTCGAACGAACAGTGGTATACATAGAAATCACGTGACTTCAATCAACATATAGTTCCACACTGGACGGGTGGTTTTCGAGCTCGGCTGCCAATCCGGTGGTCCGAAGTTCGATTCCCAGCTCTGCCAAAGCGGAATCACAGGAATTTATTTCTGGTGATAAAAATTCACTTCTCGGATCCCAACAATAAATTGTAGTTTCCCGTTGCTAGGTAACCAATTGGTTCCTAGCCACGTAAAATTTTTAATCCTTCGAGCCAGCCCTGGAGAGCTGTTAATCAGCTCATGGTCTGGTTAAAACTAAGATACTGAACTTTTTTAACTTCAATCAGCTTCCACCCAGCCACTTTCTTCTTCTGACTCCTACTCCTCTTCCTCCTCCTCCTCCTCCTAGTTTTCCTCCACCTCTTCCTTCTCCTCCTCCTTCTCCTCTTTCTCCTCCACCTCTTTCCTATTTCCAAAAAGCCTCATCCTCTTTCGATTTTGCCTTTCTCGGTAATTTTGGAAGTCTGTTTTTCCTTTAAGAATTCTTCGAACACTGCTTTAATTTGATCCATATGCCATGCCCTCGCTCTCAGATCATACGTAGTTGCATCCCGTCTCATGCTGTTTTTGCTCAATGCCCACCGTCATCCCACCCCCCAACCGCCGCCCACGCGAATTTTTTTTTTATTGGTGCTCATGCCCAATTTGGGAGCTTTCTCTCTGCCGCTGCAATGTTCGCCAATTCCCCCTGAAACGCGTGTGTTCTCCGATCCAAACCCCAACTTCCCAGTCTCTTATTCCTGCCATTCCTGAAGTAATGTTTACCCTTGGCCCCACAGGTGACAAACTAACCAGAAGCTGATAAAAAATATATATATTAAAAAGAGGTCTTGGCACAGCGAATTGAACATACTAAGCTTTTATTTAATAAATAAATAAATCATAATTTCAAGCTTGGGTTTAATTACTGACATATTAAACCGAAATATAAGCTTGGGTTCAGTAAACAACTATCAAGACCGGTTTTAATTAGCAGAAGTATCAAGCTGAAGTTCTGTAAAGTGATATTTCATGCTTGGGTTAAGTGTACCAATATATCCTGTCCGGGTTTAGTAAAACGAAATATCCAAACTGAAACCGTTAGGTTTTAAGTAGAGATATCAACCTACGGTTCAGTCAACTCAAGGGTAGGCTCCACTTTGGAGGGGTGCCGATCGTAAAAGATCGTAAAAATATTTGCCAAAAATACACTAATCAAGACAGGCTAATGAATTTATCAGGCATTATTTGCACTATAATAACGCATATTCTCTGTGAGTTTTATCATCCTACAGGGAAAAATAAATGATTTTTATGAAAAAAAATGTGAAATTCAGGGCCCCTTGTACTGAAGGTTATTTGGTGATCGGTGAGAAACTACAGTCTTGAATAGAAATTTGGTCTGACAGAATGTTGGTATATCCCCCTGGAACATGCACATAAAGTATTATCAAAATAGAACAGTAAGTAAGCACGTAACAAAAAAAAAAAAGAGCAACAACTTCATGGTAAGTTCAGCGATAGCCCCGCCGAAAAATAAGACTATAGCTAGGAAGGAAATATTCAGAAAAAATTCAAACCTCGATTTAGGGACACAAAAAACTTCTGAGAGTTTGTAGTTATTATGTCACTTGATAGCCTAAACAAAACATCTAAAAAATTATATATTCAGGACAATCAAAGAAATACCCCCCCCCCCTCCCGAAAAAAAACCAAACCAGAGAAAAAAAGCGAAAAAGCGATTTTTTCTGAGGACAAGAAACTTGAAAAAATTAGTTTAGATACCCCTAAAATGGTTTTCTGAGATGAAACTACTTGTAGAAAACGTGAGAAAACGACATCGACCGAATTTAGAGAGATACTATAATATTTTTTTTTATATTTGCGATTTCCATATTTATCGGCTGCGCTTTCGCTCAGTTGTTGCTCTCTCTTTTTTCTTTTTTTGTTACGTGCTTATTTACTGTTCTATTTTGATAATGATTTATGTGCATGTTCCAGGGGGATATACCAACATTCTGTCAGACCGAA
>NC_061103.1:22169955-22213103 GCF_015104395.2 Macrobrachium nipponense
GAAATTATGGGGCCGAATTTGCAATGACCAGAAAGTCGTTAAAAGAGGAAAGTTAGCATTGAGGGGCATATGTTTTGATTGAGAAAAATACAATTTGTTCATGAAACTTACCTGTCAGATATATATATAGCTGTATTTTCTGAAGTCCGACAGAATTTTAAAAACTTCCGACACATGCAGTGGTCGGTCAGGTGGTTAGTACCCATTCCCGCCGCTGGGAGGCGGGTATCAGGAAACCATTCCCATTTTCTATTCTAATTTTTCTGTCGCCGGCCTGCTGAAAACACCTGTTTTCAGTACCTCCGTCTTAGGATTTTGGAAACTTCATTGCCGCTAAGTATCCTAATTGTCTTTTGATTTATTTACTTGGATTTGTGGCTAGGCATACGCTATCTTAAATTGATTTGAATTTGATTCATTTTTGCATAAAATATCTGAATCTAGTTAGGCTAGTTTCAGACGGGGTTGTCTGCAAAGATAGCGTGTGGCTACCGAAAGCTTCGGTATAGATTCGCACTTGGTATGTACGAGGGGTATGGGTCTTGCTTCTTTGTTGAGATTTGTATGTAAGGAGTGTGAGACTCTATTCCGTAAGGAAGACGTATAAGATTCGTATGTACGCAATTAATCATAAACATGTCTAATTCCGTAAGGAAGACGTATGATTCGTATGTACGCAATTAATCAGTAACAAAGTCAGTAGTAGAACCTGCTAACAACCTTCCTGTAGACTTTATTTTTGCCTAACCCTGTAGTATGCCTACGGGCTATGAATATGTCTACGAGAGGTGCTCGCTCTCCTTCATTGCTGTGAAGTGCTACTTCTGTAATTGTTACTCCTAACCCTGCATTGTTGCCTTCGGGCCCTAAGCAGTGTCTGTAGAGGAATTGCCCTTTCTATGATACTCCTTCGATTCGTACTTAGAATCGAAAGTGCTTGCTTTAGAGAGTAAAAGTGAAGTGCAGAAGTGCAGTGATACCCCTTGTGTAGTGGAGGGTGCGTCAGATCGGCCTCGTTTCGCCTCTAGGCCGGGACCTCTGCTTGACTCCCAGGACCCGGGAGAGAGCATGTCGAAAGCCTAAGGAGGGTTACAAGGAAAAAACCCCCACCGATCTGGCGTGCCTTCGGCAGTTTATGATGAAAATCCCCAGACTGCCAAAGTGCTGCGCGCGCTGCACGAATCCTGAAAGATTGCTTCTCGTCCGCCGAAGCGTCCTCCCCGTGGAGGGGTTGGAGCTTTTCGGAAGGACTCGCGCCCTCTAAATAGAAGCTTTATAGAAGAGGACGCTTCACGTCCTCTCTCTCTCTCGTTATGCGTTTTCAGTGAGAAGTAAGAAGGCGAACGTCGCCTGAACTCGTGTCCGTCTTCCACCGAGAAATAACGTAAAAGAAGAAAAAATCATAGTAGCAGGAAGCTTTTGAGAGCGGGCGCAAGCCAAGCCAGGGGCGCGCGGGTGCAAGCCAAGCGCGCGCCAGTGGACGCCGAGCGCGCGCTCCAGTGGACGCCGAGCGCGCGCTCCATGGACGCCGAGCGCGCTCCAGTGGACGCCGAGCGCGCGCCAGTGGACGCTGAGCGTGCACCAGCGCACGCCAGGTGTGTCGCCTGGCTGAACGTTTCTGTTGAACTCTTCAAGCTCTTGTTTCAGAATTGGGCCTAAAGAATTTTTACCTTTACCTTCGGTGATACCTTCTACCTCACCTGCAAAGAATGTGAAGTAGGCAGTGCTTCGGAGGAAGCTTAAAGTGAACAGACAACTTCTTCTTCGAAATCCAGCAAGACATCGGGTTTCGTGAATTCAAGAGGTCTCTGTCAATTAATATTGCTTTTCGCATAGGTGGATGGAGTTAAGGAAAGCTCAAGGGAAGATTTCGTTTGCTCTACCGCAAGCTTTGCTATTCTGCCAATAAATTTAAGTTGCCACTACCGCAGTCAAGACTTTGCAATAAGGCAGTTACGGGTTATAAAGGCTCGATGTCCTGCACGTCAGGACTCTCGGCAACGTACAGTAGGATTCTTGCAAAGGCACTCATCAAAAGGACGCTCTTCAGGAAAGCGCAAGACAGGACTTCCTTTGCCATACTGCCAATAAATTTAAGCTTTAGCAGGCATTAGTTGTGATACGGGAGAGGAAGCTGGTTGGAGATTTTCTTCTTCTCCCAGGATAATTTTGCAAGCTTTTTAGCCCATCTGAAAGGGTTTTTTTCAGATGATAGATTTTGCTAGTTTCTAGTCGGGACTACGCTGCCGAATTGAACATCGTCGTTCTACCTGCCGTAAGCCCAGTCTCTTAACAGGATTCTTGCCCCTTCCTCGTTTGAGACGGGAATCGGAAAAATTAAATGCTCGACTTCCTGGATTACGTTTTTGTCAATTCGTGACTTCCCCCATTGACAATATACTATCGTTTGTCAAGTAAGTGGGTATCCCCTCATTGACAAAATCTCTCTTTGTCCCGTAAATGGGTTAGTTCTCATTGACAAAGCGAATAAGCTCTTATTGACAAGATTCGGAAGAGCTCTCATTCGTCATTCGCAGACTCGTACAAGAAATAGACTTGTAGACTACGTCAATGAACGTTTATGTCCAATAACATAAGAATCTTGAGCTGACTGCTTCGATTCTCTTAAGTTTTGTTCATGAAACTTGCCTGTCAGATATGTATGTAGCTGTATTTCCGAATTCAGCTACAGTTACCATCCGAGTTACGACCTAGATCCGTTCCGACCAACAGGTCGTATGTCAGAATGGTCGTTAGTCGAAAATACCAGCCAAAATGGCCGACACGTGGATTATAAGTTACTCAGTTAAAGTGGGAAGATTATACTGTACTCGAGGACATATGATATGAATGTGTTGCATTTTAAGTAACTTTTTCTGTTGAATAATATTATTGTGTATATACAAGCGTTTATTTATCATTTTTTATGCCTTTTAGTTTCACTTTTATAATTTTATCATATATTTCTGTTGAATAATATTACTGTACATATGTATCTACAAGCTGTTTTATTTATATTTTTATGCCTTTTAGTTTCACTTTTATCATACTTTTTTCTGTTGAATAATATTACTGTTGTACTATACGTACAAGCTGTTTATGTATTTATCATTTTTATGCCTTTTAGTTTCACTTTTATCATTTTTATCATAGAGATATTTTTAATATTATACTGTAGGTGCAATGTATTTAGCTTTTTTTTTCAGTTGCTTAGTTGATATACTACGTACATACATCTTAATTATATATGGTTTTAGAAATAAAATATTTATTACTGCAGTTGAATTTATTATACAAAAATACAAATGAAGATCAAAATACGAAAATAGAAAAGTTACAGTTCAAAAACAGAACATACAGTACTGTAGTACAAAATAGAAAATACATATGCATGTAAAAAAATAAGCAAAACAACACTCAAAATTAATGTTCACTGGTGCTTGGTTCGACGTCATCAACACTTTCTTCATACGCACGGTCGAAAGAAAGATCAGCTGTTAAGTCAGGCGAGGCAGGGGATGGGGAATGGTTAGGGGGCTGTTACTGCGTGGCCGATGTAGGGGAGGGGGTGGCTTCGATGCTGGATGAGGCGGGCTTTTGTGTTCGTTTGACAAACATGCTAAGTGTCGTTTGGATCTTCTGCTTTTTCTTTTCATCGTAGATTTCTTTGTATGGCCTCATTACTTCTTGCATAGATCTCTCTATCCGGGCAAACCGTTCAACATTCGGATCCATTCCTTCCAATTTATGCAGCATTGTATTAAGCATTTGTATGGCTTCCGATAATCCCTTTACAGTAAACTTTCGTTCGGGCTCCTCCTCTTCTACAACTTCCTTTTCCTTCTTCCTCTTCTTTCTTCTTCAGCTTTTCCTTTCTTCTTCTATTGCTAACAGTTCTTCATTTGTTAATTCCTCAGGTTCTTCACTTATCAGTTCTTCAATTTCTTCTTCATCACATCCTAACTCAAGTTGCTTTGCCAAGCTAACAATTTTTCCTCGGACGTTGCTTAATTCCTCTTCGTTATCGAAGCCAACAAAATCTCTGAGGAGTGGGAGAGATGGAGACTTCTGCTTATACAATTAACTTTCATCCCACCTTCATATTTCTTGATTACGTCCATCTTCATCTCCAACGTCAGTGCCTTCCTAGCTTTCTTGGCAGAATTGCATTCTGATGAGTCAGACTTTCTCTTAGGGGCCATGGCAAAGGTGTAATGAAAAAAAATGTTCCTGCTACAATGTTACAGTACTGCTACAATGTCTAGACAGTGAGTGAGGTGGTTGGGATGAGTGTCTGGGATGCTGTGCTGCCGGCGCCGTCGTAACTGTCATACCGCGCCGCACGCACTACGCTACCGCGCTGCCAAAAACAGAAACGCCGCCAAATATAAAAAATAGACCCCTGTCGGGACACTGTCGTAAGTACGGGTGGACGTAACTCGCGCAGGTCGTAACTCGGATGGTAACTGTATATATATGTCTGCCAGGTAAGTATGAACAAACTTTGTGATATAATTTCATATTTTGCCTTGCGCTATTTTACTTCTGGTTGGTTCAAGTCATATACGCTTGCTGTAGTTACCTCTTCGGATGGCAACCGAGAGGTCTATTGTTTATTTTAAGGACATTTAATCGTTACTCCCTGCAGCCTTCCAGGAGTTTCCGATTTATCTTTTACCGTTGTATGGTAGTGGTCTGACGACACAAACGCATCTATATATTTAGCGTTTTCTGTTTCGCTTAAATATACCAGCTTGAGAGTCTTTCTGCTCAAAAAATAGCGGACCTATTTCTTCGTAGAATAGGGTAGCTGGCAACCCAGACATAAAGTTAAGAGACTACGTTCGTAAGCTGCTGGCTGCTGCTGTCACGCTGTGTCTGTCCTCCAGTCCAACCGAGCCAGTAGGCAGTAACAGATCGTGCGCTGTCATGCGCTGAAGGTTACGTCTCTCTCTCCTGCGGGATTGACTGACTAACCGTATCTCTGTGCTGACGGTTACGTCTCTCATGCGGGATTGACTGACTAACTATATCTCTGTCCTACAATCACGGACTTTAGCCTAAGATTGAGGGGATTTCTTACGTGAATGAATAAACGTTGCATTCGTTTTGCCTTACTATGTTCAACAGGGTTATCTCTTAATCCTTTCGGTGCTCGTTACCGCACGGTATGGAACTACGAGTCTACCGCAACATTGCACTTTTATATGCTCTCCTGCTTAGGCAAAAGCGCAGCCATAGGGAAGTAAGCATACTCGGGGAGGGAATGGATGAGCTTGCTGGGGACCATTTCCTTTCCTTCCTAAAGAAGTTTTGTTTTCCCCCGAATAGACTGCAATTCAGACCACAGTTTTTTTTCCTACCGTGGGAAACTGAAATATTCAAGATCTAGGAATGATTCTGAACATCTCTCAGTGCGTCTATCACCTGAGGTGATAGAAAGAAGGTGCCAGACATCTGGATAGGGTTTCAGATGTCCTAGATCTTAATCTGAAAGAAGTAAAAGCGATTCGGTAGTCCCTCCAGTCCTCGAAACGAGTTTTTGGGAACCAGTGGTCCAGATCAACTCTGATATTCCACAGCTCTCTCATATCTTAAGAAGTATCTTCTCTCGGTCCTTGTTCGAGTTTACGAGAAAGAGCCTATTATAACAACAGGCATAGAATGTAACGATCCTCTACAGGTTCGTTACAGGATTGCAAAAGTCCGTACGAATCGTCTCGATCGACGGCAGCAACTATTTACTTCCGAGTGGAATCTTTCTTTAGAAGAAGTAAGTTGAGATTGTGTAGACTTAAGGGACGCCCTTTCATTCTTCTCTTCGATATGTTGAGGACGAAGAGGCTTCTTCTTCTCTGCTCCCTTATTCTCGATCCGGGATCGGTACCATTAAACGCCATCCTATGATATTGAACGGGGATGGATGTTAGTCTTTTTTTCCCCTTTTTTCAATCGCTTAGGAAATGTAATAAGAGGATTTATGACGTCACACGGGAGCGACAATGACGCTGATCGCCCCATGTTGGCCTTCAGGATCCTGGATTCACAGAGGTCACATACTTCCTAGTTCACTTTCCAAGGACCTTTTCCGAGAGAGTCGGTCTACTCTAACTCGAAAGGTACCTATAACCTCTCCGCTCTGAGTCTGACTACGTTCAGACTATCGAGATGTTGACAGGAATAGATTACCCGTCCTTCCTTTTCCGTCTGAAGAATGGGATAAGCTGGCAGTCACAACTATTAAAGAATACGCAAATATGTTGTTGACGGCCTTTGGGCTCAGAGATTTGCGTCTGTCAAACAACAAAAGCCCTTCACGATTTTGAGTTCCGTGGAATCTCGAAACTGCTCACCATTCACTTTTTTGTCTCCACCTGTTTTTCTCGGGAGTCAGACACTCGTGGCGAGATCAGGCGACATATAGTCGCCCTGAGTTTTCTTGTTGACGAAGTCGGTTGCGTTTATACACCCCCCGCCCCCCGTAATCGTGTAACGAGACCAGGTTGGACTGTCAGGCATTCTTCCTTCGGGACTGAATCGCCGCCTTTTTGCTCCTCGCTCCTTTCTCCTGGCACCAGAAGCTCGAGTCAGGAGTTGATTCGCTGACGACGTTGGGTTGCGTTGATACACCCCCAAGTTTGCTTAGATGAATCGCCCAGGCAGTCCAGACACTCATCCTTCAGCGAAGAATAGTGCCTTATGGTCTTCAGGGTACAGCCTTGCTGTCCTTGATTCGTCTGACTGGTCAACTGGGTCGTCACCTGACTTTAGTACAGACATACTGACTGTGCATGTCCAGATCGAAGCTTTCAATGTGGAACTTAGACGTAGTCTGAAGTTCTTGATGTCAAAGCATTCGAACCTCTCCTACCTGTTAACTTCTTGCATGTGATCAGGAAGGCCTTCTTCTAACCACCCTAGATACGACAAAGAGGTTAGTGAAATTTTAAGCCATCGTCACAAGTTTTGGCTTTAGAGAACACAAGGCGGTGTGCTCTCTAAGCCTTCCGTTGTGGCCTAAGAATGGAAACCCGTTTTGTCCTTGGGCCAGGAGCTTGGAAGCAAGGATGGCACAAGTTAGTGGGCAGGAGCCAGAGAGAGTCCTGTGCCCTGTCGGGCCTCTCAAGTTTTACTACATAAAACTCAAGAAAGTCCGAAGTCATTGGGCAATCTGCAGTGTTCCGAAAAAGACCAGAACTTGCCAATTATCGAAGAACACCCCTGGCTTTATAGTGTTAAGGAGTTCTTTCAAAATGCTCCTTCATTTGTGTTTGCACAAAGAATTGAAATCTTTTTATTCTGAATGCTCTACGAGGTGAGGGCGCGGCCTCGGAAGCATTTCAACAGAGCATGGCACTCAGCAACATCCTGAGTACCATGTTTTTAGCGAAGCACTCTGTGTTCACTTCACACTCCCTGCGAGATGTGAAGATGGCATATGAGATCTGCTGCTCGCTAGGGCCATACGTGTCTGCAGACACAATCTTGGGGGCAAGAAGTACCACTCATCCTATCCTGTAGAAAATGGTTAGGAAGAGCTCTTAATTTAGTTGTTGAGTCGCCGACAACGGCGACTTCTTAACTCTTAAGCCTTAGTTAAACACACCTTAACTTTGGCTAGGTTGGTCAGGTTTGGTGATATATAGATTTATATATATATATTTATTTACTTCTTAGCCCTCATGGTATGGTCAATATGTCTAGTCACATTGTGGTCACGCCCCCGTTGACAGATCATCTGGAGTGCACCAGCTTTATAGGTCTCTACCTCGCTGGCAACTCTAGTAAAGCAGAAGCAGACTTGGGTGACAGTAATCACGAAGTCCGCTATGCTAACAGGTGGAACCAAGATGTAAATCATCTGCATGCATTTGTTTTCCCAAAATCCTTCTATTCGTCCCTTCCCACCTCCAAAGGTGGGATTCAGTATATATATCTGACAGGTAAGTTTCATGAACAAAATGATATTGTTATGATACATAAAGTTTGTTCATACTTACCTGGCAGATATATATATCAAGTACCCACCCACCTCCCCTCAGGGGACAGTGGAAAATAAAAATTATGAATAGAAAATGGGAATGGTTCCTGATACCCGCCTCCCAGCGGCGGGAATGGGTACTAACCACCTGACCGACCACTGCATGTGTCGGAAGTTTTTAAAATTCTGTCGGACTTCAGAAAATACAGCTATATATATATCTGCCAGATAAGTATGAACAAACTTTATTGATCATAACAATATCATTTATTCAATAGCTAGCTTGTAAAAAATACTTGATTACAAAAAACTTGATTGACAACTAAGCAGACATACCTACTAATGGGGTTCAGAGACAGTGCAAGCACGTTTTTGGGCAATACCTATTTCTGTAACGAACACTCGTATCAGAACGAGATTTTGCTATAGTGCATTACACCCAGTGCTGTAATTTATAAGGGTATCGTGAATCACTAATCGTAAAGAATAACGACACTTGTCCTTGTACCAGAGACAAAAACTCCATTATGCAGAAATGGATACGAACACGCGTATAAAGCTCCACCTACCCTGACCTTTCCTCTCCACCGCCACTTTCCTTCGCTCCTTCGCCTTCTTTTCTCTCTCTCTCTCTCTCTCTCTCTCTCTCTCTCTCTCTCTCTCTCTCTCTCATCTCTCTCTCTCTCTGTTGCCATTACGGTATGTGTTGACCCTCCAAACTGGGTATAAGACTACACACACGTTGAAATTGGTGAAATTAGGCTATGTATTGGAAGTATATATACATAAATATTAAAGCAATTTTATCATTATTGCATTACTATGACAACTAGAATTCATGGAAACTGTTTATAATAATGAAACAGCGTATGTATGAAGCCTCCACTAGTGTGGCAACGATGATTTTGCCATTCTTAGCATGCAAACATTAAAGGTTACATTTATTTCTGGCATACGGTTATTAAAGAAATTCGAAATAACTACTATAGACTGAAATCTATGAAAAGTGCTAGCAAAAACAAAAAAAGCAAAAAAAAAAAAAAATATGTATATAATTCACTTCTCCGTAGTCGTTCCTCTATGCACTTATCCGTAATTGTTCCTCTATGATTGTATCTACTTTAGAAATATCTAATTTTTCGGGGTAATTTGGTTGCAAAAAAGGGATAATATACATGAATTAAATCAAAATTTTTAAATAACAAAGTAAATTTAAACTAAATAACGAGTAAAGTAAACAATTTAGGGAATAAAACTTTGCAGTTTCGTCGTCTGCTGTTCGTAACTGTGTTTGTGGCGCGCTCGCTTAGGAACCAGCAACAACAACGGATTTAAAGTGCAATGTGGAGTGAACTGAGACCAAAATGTGTATAATAACAATCAAATAAGCACTGTGGAGTTTCAGTTGCGATGGCAGTAAGGATAAAAACCGCCGATTACAAGGTAAGAATGAATTCAGTTCAAACCATAACCCCGGGAATAACAAGTTTCATACTTTCACTAATATAGGCAACAAAATGTTGTTTTATTGTGCTGATTACAACTGCAATCTTGAGTAAGATCAATAAACGTTACATATATACGCTAACATTGTTCAAATGAGTGCTGGGAAGGCTGGGGAAAGATGGTGGCTGTCACTGATCAGAACCTTCCATGCAAAACGTAGCTGCCATATTGGATTTCAAAACTGCCCTTGAAAACATATTTGTTCCGACACGGCATACAAACCTTCGGTCCTTTTACAATAGGAAGGTACTAGCGGCAGCTGGATAGGTCGTAAGCTTTCGAACAAGGGGTTCGGTAGTTAACTGCTTGTCCGACAGGCGCGCGCGCGCGACTGGGAGGTAAACAAATCACTTTTGCTTTCGCCTCACAGCGAGTAGACGTGTGTTCGACGCTCTCTGCCCGCTTCTCGTCGTTTGCTTCCTTGAGTATATGATTGTGTGTGTATGAAAGAATCATTGTAAGTACAATCATTTCTCTTTTTCATTTCATATAGAGTTATTGGTCAATCATGGATTCTCCTCGCCTCGCTACCCCACGGAGACTATGCCCGGGTACCGAAGGGCGTAAATGCGAAAGTTCCGCTCATTCCCGGAAATTGACCCACATATTTTGTGCGCTCGGTGTCTGGGGGCGCGAATGCACCCGAGCCGAGCCATGTGATGTATGTAATAATTGGTCGGAGGCGCAGTGGACTTTGTATGAGGGCAGGAAGAAGCGAAGGCCTGCAAAGGAGTCGTCGGAAGCTCTCCGCGGACTCCTTTGGTCTACGGACACTTCGTCTTCTTTTCCTGCCGCCCGCTCAGCTTCCACGTTTGGCGCCTTCCCCTTCGGGGGGGTTCTAGGTCCTTCTCCTCACCTGACTTGTCGAGTGTGGAGGGGGCGCTAGATACCCTGACGTCGAGTTGTACTCTGGGTCCTCTATCCGTTTGTCTTCGCGCGAGCGGGTAGAGGATCCTGCTAATCACCCGACTTTTGCTTCCTCAGGTGCGGTTGCCGCGAAGGACGACCTCGGACAGGTGTGGGCATGTTGGGACTGCAGGGCGTGCCGAGTGTCCACCAGGGGCTGCTCTACCATCTCGCTGGCTCCGTGGCGGTCACCCATGCGACGGTTACGACCACCACCACGACCCTTACAACACCTGGCTACGCTTCACCTCCTCACCTGGTGTACACCCCGCACGCGGTCTCTGTAACACCTACTACATCGGTGCAGGGCCAGTCGCCGTACCACGGGGGAGTGTGATGCCGCCACCTGGGTTTGCCGTGCTGACCGCGACCGGACTTCGTGTGCCCGAAGAGCTCGCCCCTGGACCTCCCACCAGTACCAAGGATGTCTGTGCCGCTGGTCCGTCCAACTGGACAGCCTGCACAGCCTGCCGTACCTGCCGTACCTGCCCAGACCGCCGTTCACGGACGTGACGTTGATGACCACTGCTGCCGTTACTGTACCTGCTCCTGCCGTCTCTATGCTGTTCCTGTGATGCCTGCACCTGCTGACGTTGTTCCTGTTCCTGGCTCCGCTGCTCCCGATGCTGATCTGTTCGGACAGGTGCGTCCGGGCGGGCCCTGTTGCTTCGGCAACAGCAGCCCCGGCTCCGCTTTGGATGACAGATCTGACGTCGGTCCTGAGGAGGTTGACGAAGAAGAAGAAGAAGAGGCGAGGTGTCGTCGTCGTCTTCATCGTCTTCTTCGTCGTCGTCGTCGTCTGCCGCCTCTTCCCCTTCTTCTTCTAAGGCTCCCGCCGCCGAAGAAGAAGAAGGTCGCGCCTCCCCCCCCCTTAAGAAGTCTCCTTCGGGAACTTCTAAGGGCCCGTCTCGCTCTGGTGAGACGAGGGGGTTCTTCCGCTGGTCACCCTGCTCCTTCGGGGGCAGGACCCGTCTCTTTCTTCCGCAAGGAAAGAAGACTACGGGGACCAGAGGAGTGCCGGCTAACACCGGCACTTCCTCACCTGCTGTTAGTGGTTTCGGCCACGGCAGCAGGATCCGTCTCGGCCTCTCGTTCGCGAGACGGTACCGAGTGTACGGTCGCCTAACAGCGACCGTGCAGCCAGGAACCAGACCTCTGAGTCCGCTCAGCGTCAGGTTCACGGCACGGAGCGGAAGACTGGTGACAGCCGCTCACGCGACTCTCACCAGACCAGCTCTCGCTCTCGTGGCGAGCAGCTGGCTACCCGGGCGGACGTGACGGTCCATGACCGGCCACGGGCTGAGGCTGGGAAGAGGTCCGCCGGGCCGCTGTTCTCGGTCCAGCCGTTCTCCACAGCGAGACGGCTCGACTAGGTCTGCAGCTCGATCGCCACCGGCGGGTGACGATCGCCTGCAGTCTTCCAAGCCCACTGGTTCTGGCCAGCGAGCGAGGAGGGAGCGTCAGGTCTGCCTCTCCCATACCTTCAACCTCTCATGGGTTTACACCGGGAGGGGCGAGGTATTGAGGAGTGATCGTGAGGGGTGCGCCCCTCAGGATCCCACCACGTCGTCGTACGCACAAGTGGTTGGAGGAGACCGAGAGGGGTCTGTCGCTGTTCCTCCCCTTGAGGGAGGAGGGTCTCGGGAGATGCTCCTGTTTGAGGGACTGGATGGTCCGACTCCGCAGGAACGCAGTCACTCCTGAGATCAGAGGAACTTTGCCAAGGTTATTGCGCTGATTCGTCAGCACAAACGACCTCGGGGAAGGATCGCCGCTCCCACCATCCGAGCCCACGTCCCGGCTCGAGTCGTTCTGGGGTGGGGCCCGAAGAGGGAACCCAGACCGACGGTGGGTTTTGCGAGTTCCGAGCTTGCAGACTCAGTGCTGGACCAGGTTTTGAATCGCTTGTCTCCGGACAAGACGGTTCGCTCAAGTCTGGCAGGTCGAGCAAGCTGCTTCCACCTTCCTCTGCTGCGACAGCGGCGTTTTTTACGTGCCATCTGAAAGACCGATGCCGCACAAACAGGTGAACCCGGAGTTAGCCAGGCTGACTCCGGGTGTGTCTCTGCAGCAGCTCCTGTCCGAGAACCTATGGTTCTCGCAGCAAGAGGCACTCGGGCCTGGAATCTACCGCCATGGCCAGCTTTCCAGGCCGTCTCCTGGCTAGATCTGTGGTCCTCACAGTATCTAAGGTCGCAGCCAACTCCGGGGGAATTTCTCTCCCGAAGATGACTCGGCCTTTAGGAGACTTTGCCAGTCCTGGAAGAAGAGCCATCTCCTTCCTTGCCAACCCACACTCTCCGACAATAAAGGGACGCCGTCCTTACTCGGTTTTCCAGGCGGCCGGCGTGAAGCGGCGTTGGGACTTTCGCAACGGACCTTTACGGAGTTCCACGTCTCTCTTCCCAGGAGAGATGGTGGACGCTGCGGTGGACAGACGGCGCACTGACGACAGTGACCGTCTGGTTTCACCAGGCAGTCTCGAAGGCTTCGGGCAGCCTCGGACTGGCGGCCAAGTCTAAGAGCTCGGCTAGCGCTTCCTCTGGTGGCTAAGACGGTAGCTGCGTCGAAGCCCGGGGAAAGACTCTGTCTTCTTCGACTTCTACCAAGGGGAGCCGTAACCAGCCCTCCTCCCAGCCCTCCTCCTCCCGGGAGGCTCTGGGAAGAAGTTCGAAGAAAGGGGGGGGAAACGATAGGGACGGCGTTCCCCCTCACCTGCTGCCGGAATGGGGGGGGGTGCCTGGCCAGCCATTGGGCAACTTGGCAGCGCTACGGCGCCGAGACCTGGATTGTAGATGTCCTTCGGGAGGGATATCTCATTACCCTTCGAATCTCGGCCACCCCTCACCTCCAACCCGGTCCAACAGCAGGTCGTACGTTCCAGGGTCATCGAAGGACGTAGCATGAGACAGGAGATCAAGGACCATGCTGAGCAAGAGAGCTGGTAGAAATCGTCACGGATCAGTCACCGGGCTTTTACAGTCGACTCTTCCTGGTGGAAAAGTCTACGGGAGGCTGGGCGCCCTGTGATAGATCTCTCTCCTCTGAACCGGTTTGTTCGCCAGACCCGGTTCACGATGGAGACGGCACGCTCAGTGCCTCACTCCATCAGGGAGAACGATTTCATGCTTTTCGGTGGACTTGAAAGGATGCGTATTTCCAAATACCCATTCATCAGTCCTCCAGAAAGTACCTACCGCTTCATCCTCGACGGGATGGTGTACCAGTTCAGGGCACTTTGCTTCGGTCTCTCAACCGCCCCCCCACAGGGTGTTCACGCGAGTGTTCACTCTGGTGTCTGCTTGGGCCCATTCGCACGGGATACGTCTGATGAGGTATCTCGACGATTGGTTAGTCCTGGGAGCTCCCGCTCGCAGTTGCTACAGGACAGGGATCGACTGCTCGAGTTCTGTCGCGATCTGGGGATCGTTGTGAACTTCGAAAAGTCGATCTCGAGCCCAAGCAGAGGATGAAGTACCTGGGTATGCTGATCGACACGGTTAGCAGGGCGAGTCTTCCCCGCAGACTCGCGGATCAGCAGACATTCAGGGAGGCAGCCAACCATTTCCTGTCTCGGCAGGAACAGGTAGCTCAGCGATGGCAAGTCGTGATCGGGACACCTGTCGTCACTCGAGAAGTTAGTCTCTCACGGGCGTCTTCACCTGCGGTCTCTTCAGTGGAGGCTAAAGGAGAGTTGGTCACAGGCGACGGATCCCCCAAGCTTTCCAGTGTCACTGACACCGGAGGTGAGGCAGGACCTAGCCTGGTGCTGTGGACGACAGGAACCTCTTAAGAGGAGTGCCTCTGCGCCACTCCCCCCCGGACATGCAGCTGTTCTCCAGACGCATCGACCGAGAGGGATGGGGGCGCACACCTGGAGGAGTTGCTGACTTCAGGAGTGTGGGACGAGAACGACAAGCACCTTCACATCAATGTACTGGAACTCAAGGCAGCGTTCCTCGCTCTCCAAGAGTTCCAGGACTCGCTTGATGGGACACTCAGTGGTGTTGATGTGCGAACAACACGGTTACGGAGTAGGCCTACGTCAACAAACAGGGGGGCCTAGTGTCTCTCCCGTTGTACCAGTTGACTCGGCAGGTGCACGAGTGGGCCGAGGCACACTCAATAGAGCTGTCGGCACGCTACATTCCAGGGAAGAGGAATGTAGTAGCGGACACGCTCAGCCGTCGGGGATCAGGTGATAGGGACCGAATGGTCTCTACACCAGGACGTGGCGGAAAGGCTCTTCGACCTGTGGGGGCGACCAGTCGTGGATCTGTTCGCCACCCGGCACAACAGGAAGCTCCAGGTGTTTGGTTATTCTCGGCCGTGCCGGACCCATGGGCAGCTGCAGAGGACGCTCTTCAACACCCGTGGGACAACCTCTTCGTCTATGCCTTTCCCCAGTTCAGCCTGATTCGCAAGGTGATCAGTCGAGCACAATGGTCACCCCGAACTCAGGATGATCCTGGTGGCTCCCAAATGACCACAGGCCATTTGGTATCCGGACCTGCTGGCTCTTCTCGCAGGAGAACCGAGAGAGATTCCCCCTTGGCACAACCTTCTCGCCCAGCCACACGTCGAGCGGTACACCAGAGCAGTCCAGTCCCTACGTCTTCACGGCTGGCTGTTATCCACCATCTCTTGCGAACGAGAGGCTTTTCTCGTAGCGCAGCAACAGAGATGGCTGGAAAAAACGTCCGTCAGTTCCTCTGCAGCTGTGTACCAGGGGAAGTGGGCCGTCTTCTGTGGTTGGTGTCGTAGACGGGTCTATCTCCTCTCAGAGCCACTCTTCAGCAGGTAGCGGATTTCCTCTTTTTTCGTTTTTCCTTCGCCGAGAGAAGCTCCTCTCGTCCCCACAGTCAAAGGATACAGAGAAGCCCCTTGGCGCTCGTCCTGAAACTGAGGGATTGGACATCGAACTCGTTCGAGATTCTCCTTGCTTATGAGGAGCTTCGAAAGGTCTTGCCCACCCAGGGAACTCAGGCCCCCTGCGTGGGATGTGACTCTTCGTCCTTAGGAGTTTGACTCGAACGCCGTTCGAGCCACTCCGAGAGTCGTCAGACAGGGATCTGACCCTCAAGACCCTCTTCTTGCTGGCCCTGGCATCGGCGAAGAGAGTAGGGGAACTTCATGGTCTTTCCTATGATGTACGACATTCCAGGGGATGGGGATCTGTGACGCTCGATTTCGTCCCGAACTTCGTTGCGAAGACTCAGAAAACCGTCGATCCCTGACGACAGGTTCGAGTCATTCACGATTCCCTCCCTAATGGACTTCACCGATAATGATGCGGATGAGATGCTGCTTTGTCCTGTGAGGGCGCTACGGCGCTATCTGAAGAAAACTCGACACCTCAGGCCTGAGTGTCGACGCCTCTTAGTTAGCACTGGGGTAACCAAGAAAGAAGTATCCAAGACACTTTCATTCTGGCTGCGTGAGGTCATCAGGAGGGCGTATGAGGCTGATGGTAGTGACGACATCCGTACGTCCCGTCCGAGAGCTCACGAAGTCAGAAGTATTGGCCCCTTGTTGGCGTTTCGTAAGAACTTCTCCGTGGCGCAGGTCCTGAAGGCAGGGGTCTGGTCTAACCAGACTACCTTTACGTCCTTCTACCTTCGGGATATTGCCCACAGGTCCTTGGATACCTTTTCCTTGGGACCCGTGGTGGCTGCTCTCAACAAGTTGTGTAGCAAACCCAGACCCTCGCAGGCTGAAACAGCATCGAGTCCTGGTGTGACTGTGTGGATGGATGTGTGAATGAGTGAGTGAACTGGCTCTCTTCCCGTCTTTTCCTCCTCCTCTACCTGTGGGCAGAGGGCCACGGTCGTCACTACGCTGGATGAGGACGAGATGCAGGTGAGCTATATGACAGAGCCCCATCCTATTCCTTTCACTAGGGATAGGAGCAGAATATCCACCACTTCCTCCTACAAGGGGGGGGGGGAAGTGGATGCCTACAAGAGTCAAACCATGACTTATATTTGCTCCTGTACAGGAACAAGTTCTTACATTGCTGGTACGAAGAGATACGCTGCCTCTCTCTTAGTACTCGGTCCAGAGGTTTTGACCATTGATCCTGCGGTGCACACCCCGATCAATCGGACAGAGGCTTGGATCCCTCCCTCGCTCTTACGACCAGGGAGGGCTTCCAAGGTTGGGCGAAAAACACCAGTCTGTTCACAAAAAGACTCAGATTCCACCCACCAAGAAGTGAGTCTTCCTATTGTAAAAGGACCGAAGGTTTGTATGCCGTGTCGGAACAAATGACAATTTGTCCAAAATTGCATTTTTCCTAACTATACAAACCTGAGGTCCTTTTACACATAGCCCCACCTCATGCCACCCCTCACTCTGCAGTTTTTGCTTGGGCCAAAAGCAAAAGTTAACTACCGAACCCCTTGTTCGAAAGCTTACGACCTATCCAGCTGCCGCTAGTACCTTCCTATTGTAAAAGGACCTCAGGTTTGTATAGTTAGGAAAAATGCAATTTTGGACAAATTGTCATTTTACGAAGAGCTCACATGCTTATTTTAGTTCGTATGGGGCTTTCATATATCACACTATGTTGACGAAACTTCAGTCTTTTAAATGGTATGCTTAGAGTTGCAATTGTATTCTTGTTTCACCAATTAAATATCGAGTGAATAAGACCCGTCCACCGTGATGAGGGTTGGCCTGCCGTGGTGTTTTACCCTAGTATGTTTTCAAGGCAGTTTTGAAATCCAATATGGCGGCTACCGTGTGGATGTACAGGTTCTGATCAGTGACGACAACCATCTTTCCCAGCCTTCCCAGCACTCATTTGAACAATGTTAACGTATATAGGGTAAAAAACCGCATTGTACAGAGGTGGACCATGTACGATCAATGTGTACAACCCCCAAAAAAGTACATTATAACGTGTCCTGACACCAGAGATGGGCATCAGTCGCGACTTGTTGTTGGTGAGAAACGGAGCTAAAGACCTCTACTCTCCTTTTGAAGTAAGTATTTTCTCCAAAGTTAGAAATTAATGCCAAATTTTAAGATTTAAACAGAGGGTAGTGAAAAGGGTGTACACGGCAGTCCAAATCTCACCAAAACGCGTTCAACATTTTTACTTACAACTCGAAATATTTAGAAGATTGACACCATCTCGATGGTTACGGAGTTGCTTGTGTCAATAAACTTCCCATTTCCTGTGATAAATCCGCACACCACTTGCACCCACAGACGCTGGGCACTTTCATCACAACAATTGGAACATGGTCCCTTACCAGCTTGTTTGTTAGTAAACAACTGTTTTGGTAGAAAAAGCCGACGAAGAGTGCACTTCGATAATTTTTTAAATTAATAGTAAAACATCAATATTTTACATATTTATGATGATTAATTTGAAAATATTCGTTATTGAAAAAGTAACTCGATTCTGACTCAAATTTAAGTAATTATTTTTTGGAATTAGAACGTTCGTTTAAGTCCTGTATTATGACGTCACGACATCTTGGCTTCAGTACCTATTGTAAATACTATTTGCTTTACTCAACTTTCTTGCAGAACAGTTTACTAGTTATTCATGCAGATTATCAGCTATTCATGTAATTGTTATAATCGTAATGCGCATATATATCTTTATTATTTACTTTTTGGATATATGAAGATGTTTTACTGCCGGATTATCGCCGTAGTGTGACACAATTGTTTTCGGTCTCTGGGCCTCTGTTTTCGCACCATAAGAAATTATGGGGCCGAATTTGCAATGACCAGAAAGTCGTTAAAAAGAGGAAAGTTAGCATTAAGGGGCATATGTTTTGATTGAGAAAAATACAAATTTATTCAATAGCTAGCTTGTAAAAAATACTTAATTACAAAAAACTTGATTGACAACTAAGCAGCATACCTACTATGGGTTTCAGAGACAGTGCAAGCACGTTGTTGGGCAATACCTATTTCTGTAACGAACACTCGTATCAGAACGAGATTTTACTATAGTGCATTACACCTAGTGCCGTAATTTATAAGGGTATTGTGAATCACTAATCGTAAAGAATAACGACACTTGTCCTTGTACCAAGAGACAAAATCTCCATTATGCAGAAATGGATACGAACGCTTAAAAAGCTCCACCTACCCTCCCCCCCCCTCCACCGCCACCCCTTTCCTTCTTCCTTCTTTGCCTCTCTCTCTCTCTCTCTCTCTCTCTCTCTCTCTCTCTCTCTCTCTCTCTCTCTCTGTTGCCATTCGGTATGTGTTGACCCTCTAAAAGACTACACACAGAACGTTGAAATTGGTGAAATTAGGCTATGTATTGGAAGTATATATATATATATAAGCAATTTTATCATTATTGCATTAATATGACAACCTAGAATCATGGAAACAGTTTATAATAATGAATCGGCGTATGTGTGAAGCCTCCACTAATGTGGCAAACGATGATTTTGCCATTCTAGCATGCAAACATTAAAGGTTACATTTATTTCTGGCATACAGTTATTAAAGAAATTCAAAAACTACTAATATAGACTTAGAATCAATGAAAAGTGCTAGCAAAACGCAAAAAAGCAAAAAAAAAAAAATATATATAATCCACTATCCGTAGTCGTTCTTCTATTGGTTTTCGGCAGCCAGATGTACGACAAGTTTGAAACATTGGATTGTATCTACTTTAGAAATATCTGTAGTTTTTCGGGGTAATTTGGTTGCACAAAAAGGATAATTTACATGATTCAATTAAATTTTTAAACTCACAAAGTGAAATTTGAACTAAATACCAGTAAGTAAACATTTATGAACTAAACTTTGCAGCGTCGTCATCTGCTGTTTCATAACTGTTTGTGGCGCGCTTAGGAACCAGGAACAGCAACTTGTTTAAAGTGTGCAATGTAGAGTGAATTAAGACCAAAACTGTGTATAATAACACTGTGAAGTTCAGTGTGATGACAGTAAGGATAAAAACCACCGATTACCGATTACAATGGTAAAATGAAAAATATTCAGTGCAAACCATGACACCGGGAATAAAAATAAAAAGTTTCATACTTTCAGTAATATAGGCAACAAAATGTGTTTTATTGTGCTGATTACAACTGCAATCTTGAGTAAGATCAATAAACGTTAATATATACTCTAACATTGTTCAAATGAGTGTGGGAAGGCTGGGAAAGATGGTCGTTGTCACTGATCAGAACCTGTACATCCACACAGTAGCAGCCATATTGGATTCAAAAACTGCTTGAAAACATATTACGAAGAGCGTCACATGCTTATTTTAGTTCTTATGGGGCTTCATATATCACATTATGTTGATGAAACTTCATCTTTTGAATGGTATGCTTAGAGTTGTAATTGTATTCTTGTTTCACCATTTAAATATCAAGTGAATGAGACCTGTCCACTGTGATAAGGGTTGGTAGTCGCTGGTGTTTCCCCCTATGTAACGTTTATTGATCTTACTCAAGATTGCAGTTGTAATCAGCACAATAAAACAATATTTTGTTCATGAAACCTTACCTGACAGATATATATATAGCTGTATTTCTGAAGTCCGACAGAATTTAAAAATTGCGGCACACGCAGTGGCGGCCAGGTGGTAGTACCCATTCCCGCCGCTGGGAGGCGGATATCAGGAAACTATTCCCATTTTCTATTCATATTTTTCTGTCGCCGGTCGGTAAACAACTGTTTACAGACCTCCGCCTAGGATTTTGAAACTTCATTAGCCACTTAAGTATCCTAATTATTCTTTCGATTATTAACTTGGATTGGTGGCTAGGCATACGCTATCGTAAATTTTTTCATTGCATTTGAGTCTGAAGCTAGTTAGCCTAGTTTCAGACTTTGTTGTCTGCATGGTAGGTGAAGGCTACCGGAACTTTCGGTAGACCACTCGCTTAGTATATATGACGTTTACATGTTTTCTTTGCATAAGTAATTAGTGTAATGTGTGACTGATTACGGAAGAAGGAGGGATTCATTTATACGCATTTTAGAGCGTGTTAGAATCAGGAGTTTTTGCCTCCACAGTAAACAGAAGTAGAAATAATGAACCTTCTAACCTCCTGTAGATTTTATTTTGCCTAACCCTGTGGTATGGCTTACGGGCCTAGAAGAAGTGTCTGCTTGAGGATTACATCAAGTAATCTTAGACTAAAGTGCTCGCTCTCCAATCATGTTGTGAAGTGTAGTGCCCCCTTGTGTTGTGGAGGGGGCGTCAGATCGCCCCATAATGCCTCTAGGCCTGGACCTCTGTCGGACTCCCATGACTCAGGGAGAGGGCATGTCGAAAGCCGCAAGAGGGTTACGGGGCTTCCCACCGATCTGGCGTCCCTTCGGCAGAACCTGTTGACGCTTCCCAGGCTGCTAAAGATCGTGCACGTGCACAAATCTTGAAGGATTGCTTCTCGTCCTCCGAGGCGTCCTCCCACACAGGGGTTGGAGTTCTCGGAAGGACTCGACGGCCCCCTAAAGAAGCTTTAGAGAAGAGGACGCTTCACGTCCTCTCTCTCGTCACGAGAGGATGAAAGAGTAAAGAGGACCACATTTTCCCTTTTAGAAGAATGCTCTGGCTCTTTTCCTAAGGGACATTTAAGGAGGCTCATTCATCTTGCCAGAAGAGTGATTTGAGCTCCTGCGAGTGACCGCTCATGTATAACATCATTTATACATTATTAAGGAGGCTCATTCATCTTGCCAGAAGAGTGATTTGAGCCTCCTACGAGTGAAAGCTCATGTATATGAACGCTCATGTATATATCACTTATACATTATTAAGGAGGTTCATTCATCTTGCCAGAAGAGTGATTTTGAGCCTCCTCCTGCGAGTGAACGCTCATGAGTTAGAGCTGTTTCAACCTCGCTAGCATTCCAAAAGAATTTGGTAATCAAGGACATTCTTGATTCCACCTTTTGGAGGTGAGCAAACTCAGTATTCGTCTCCTCTCCTCATGGCGCTCCCGTATACGTTATTGTAACGTTCGCTTTAACTTTCTTCGAAAAAGCAAGCTTGATAAGTTTGACCGGCCGGCAAGCTGCTTTGCACAGTCAAACAACTTATGTCTCTGGTCGGCATAAGAAGGGCAATTTAGACGTGAGGAAGCTTTTGGAGGTGCTCGACGTCCGATAGTAGAGACATTCTCCCAGGACGCTCGGCAAGCACCTTGCGGAAGACGAAACCATACGTCTTCCTTTAGTGTTCACACATCTTCAGCAGCGTGCGGCTCTCCATGGAGACTCGCATGAGGAACGTCCCTTAAAAATATTCAATGTCATACGCACAACGCGGTTCGTCATAACATTGAGAATGTTGGCAAGGGTCTCTCGCCAGGACGCCTCTTGGCGGGGGCCTTGCATGCATCAAGGCGCTCACGAGTTCCTCTCGAAACGTCGTTCATTCATAAGACTTGGTGTTCTCTGCTCAGACACGCTCGAGCTAAGCAGGACGTTTTGTTGAGGACGCTCAGCAGGACGCTTTCCCACAGGACGCTAAGCAGGACGCTTTTGAGGACGCTCGGCAGGACGCTCAGCAGGACGGACTTTTGAGGACGCTCAGCAGGACGCTTATGAGGACGCTCAGCAGGAACGCTCAGCAGGACGGCCTTTCAGCACGCTTTTGAGGACGCTCAGCAGGACGCTTTTGTGGACATTCGCCAGGACGCTTCGGTGGAAGCTCGGCAGGACGCTTTGCGAGAGAAAAGACTTGTTGAAGGCGTCTATTTGCTGTTGAGGACATTTCTTTACAGAAATTTTTAAAAGGATTCGGAGTTAGCGGAGAGAACATACCCGAATTTTTTCTTCGATCCCTCTTTCCTCTTCATCGATATTTCTTGAGAATCGGGAAGATTATATACTCGGATTCCTGGGTGACTTTCGGTCATGTTGAAAGGGTTTTCCCCTATTAGCAAAGTGCTAATAGTTTTGTCAAGTCAGGACGTTTTCCCCATTGTCATTTAAGTGGTGGGGGACCCCTCATAAATGGGGTACGTAGTTTCTCATTGACATAGATTTTAACGTTTTTATCGTTTAAGCGGATAAACTCATTAACAAATTTCGGAAGAGCTCTCATTCATTTTCAGAGGCTCATCCGGGGTTCAGAGAGAAAGACTTGTAGACTATCCAGGAAGTCTTTAGTCCAATATCATAAGAACATTGAACGGTCTTTTTCGATCCTCGGTTCTCTCTTGATGATCTCTATTCGAATATTACTCCCGTTTCTTGGAAAAGAGTCTTGGCAAAGAGTCAAGGAGTTCTTTTAATAGTCTCGTTCATTAGAACGTGGACAGTCGTTTTCCTTTCTTTCTCTCTTCCTCGTCGAAGAAAGAGGTAGTAGAGAATTCGATGTTCAAATTACTACAATACTTACGTAGTTTTAAATCTTTGCGTCATTTTGCTAACGCATGGGTCAATTCATATACGCATATCGTATTTACCTCTGCGGATAGAAGCCGGGAAGAACTGTTGTTCTAATGTATTTATTTGACACTCCCTTCAACCTTCCAAGAGTTTTTTCGGAGTAAGAACAACTCTTCAGGTATTGTGACGACAACACCAACTCAGCTTCTGTATTAAGTTTAGCGAATTCTGTTTCGTTTAAATGGCCTGCTTGAGAGTTTTCCTTTTGCGTCGATAATATCATACCTATTCCTTCGTAAAGGGAGTAGCTGGCAACTCAGGCAAGATAGTATTCTGTTCACCATTGAAGCTTCCTTCGAGGAAGACTTCTCCTTCACTCTTTTTGATAGAGATCGAAGTGGTCGATCTCCAATCCTTATTTTGTTTTCTTGAAGGAAAGAATTTAGGATGGAGATCGTTGTTCAGAATACTATAAATATACTACGTTTATTAACCTCGCGAGATGATTCTACTAAGCAGTTGAATTGTCCGAGGGGTAGGCGCATATCCTAGTTATTCTACGGATTGCGACTTAGACGAGAAGTATTCTAATTGAAACTGCAACAACACCAACTCAGCTTCTGTATTTAGCGAATTTTGTTTCGTTTAAATATGCCTGCTTGAGAGTTTCCTTTGCTCGATAATTTCATACCTATCCCTTCGTAAAAGGAGTAGCTGGCAACTCAGGCACATAGTGCGAGACGATGATCAAGGCTGCTGTTACTGTGATCTACGCAGTACCGGCTAGCTCGGTGTCATGCGCGGTTGGTTACGTCTCTCTCCCTTGCGGGAATGGCTGAATAAACCGTCTCTCTGCCCTACAATCATGGATTTTAGCCTCGGGTTGAGGAAATTTCTAGTAATCTTGAATGATCATACCTGCCGTTTACTTAGAAAATTTCAACAAGATATCTCTTATACTTGTTAGGTGCGGGTTTACTGCACGGTAACATTCGGTACGAATCTACCGCGGCATAGCACTATAATAATGCTCTCCTGCTTATGCAAAGCGCAACCTTATTTAGGGAAGGAAGCAGGCTGAGTGAGGGAATGGATGAGTTTGCTGGGGACCATTTCCTCGCTGGAGAAGCTTGTTTTCCCTGAATAAACAGCAATTCAGACCTCTACAAATTTTACTCACGAAGAAATTGGAATAACATCAAAGATCTTGTAATTCTAATTTTCTCTCAACGGCTTGAGGATCACCTCGGGTGATAGCGAGAGGGTGCCAGACATCCGAACAGAGGAACAGATGTTCTGGCACATTGTCTGAAAGAATTGGAAGCCAAATTGGTCGGCTCTCCAGTTCCTCGAAGGGTGAGTTTGGATCGAGTGGCCCAAAATCATCTCGGATAATTTCTCAGCTCTCTCATAGCTCGAGAAGAGAGAATTGGTTATGGGCTTGGGCACGGACGTAACGATCCTCAAGAGGTTCGTTAAACTAATGCACGTCCGTGCGGGTCTTCTCGATCGAAGGCAACAACTACTGACGTCTGAGTAATCCTCACTTAGAAAGTATGTCGAAAATGAGGGGAGAGACTGAGGGCGTCCTTTCGTTAAGTTTTTCGTAATTGAAGACGAAGGAGCTTCCTCTTAAGTGTTCCCCCTTATTCATGATCCAGGAGGATTAGCTTTAGTCGCCACATGTTGGCCTCAAGAGGTTGGATTCACAGAGGGCGTCAGGTAATTCAGGAAGTCCAAAGACCCTCCCGAGAGAATCGGTGTAATCTAACATCGTCACTTAGTGAAGTATCTAATATCTCTCCTCTCTGAGTCTGAAGGCGTTCAGACTATCGAGAAGCGATAAGATCTTCAAGATTATTAGCAGTCTCTTGGCCAAGACAAAGCAGTGCTGCCTATTTTTCAGTTTTTTCAATCGGAGGGGGCCGTTTCTGGAGATAGTGGAAGGGAAATGAACTGTTCCTCCACCTCGACCTCTGGTGAATTTCGTTATGGTTCGATCTTCCGTATGAAGTATGAGATAAGATTAGAATTCCTAACTATGGGGAATATGCAAATATGTTGTTGACGGCCTCTAGGCTCAGAGATTCGGTTCTGTCAAACAACAAAGCTTCACGATCTTTGAGGTCTGTTGGAGATCTTGAAATTCTCTGGATCGCAGGTCCGGCATGGAACTTAGCGTAGTCTGAGTTTCTGATGCCAAAAGCATTTCGAACCTATCCTTTCTGCGAACTTAATACACGTGACCAGAAAGGCTAATATTCTAACCGCTCTAGCCACGGCAGGAAGGGGTTAGTGATTTGGTTTTAGCCATCATCAAGGTTTTTGGCTTTAAAGGACATAATGCGGTCTGTCCTCTAAGCCTTCCGTTCTTGATAAGAACGAAACTGTCCCTAACCCTTGACCCGAAGGCTTGGAGACCGAAAGTTTATGGCACAAATTATTGGGCAAGGGCATTTAGAGAGTCCTGTACCCTGTAGATTCTCTCAAGTTTTATCTTGATAAAAAAAACTATAGAAAGTCAAGG
Organism: Macrobrachium nipponense; assembly: GCF_015104395.2. Classification (NCBI taxonomy): domain Eukaryota; kingdom Metazoa; phylum Arthropoda; class Malacostraca; order Decapoda; family Palaemonidae; genus Macrobrachium; species Macrobrachium nipponense. The sequence goes on from NC_061103.1 coordinate 22,195,209, forward strand.
TCAACAGACATCTGCGGTGTTCCGTAAAAAGCCAGACTGGTTCATGTCCAAGAACACCCTGGCATCATACCCAAGGAGTTCTTTTTGAAGAGGTCTCATTCATATTATGTTTGCATAAAGATTTGAGATTTTTTTCTTAATATCAATGCTCAAGAGGTGAGGGCGCGGCCTCGGAAGCATTTTTCAACAGAGCATGACACTCAGTAACATCCTGAGTGCCACGCTTTAGCGAAGCAACTCTGGGTTCGCTTCACACCTAAAAACAATCTGCTGCGTTGTTCCGCAAAAACAGACCAGACTGGTTCATCCTCCAAAGAACCACCCTGGCATTATAGCCAAGGAGTTCTTTTAAGAGGTCTCATTCATTATGTTTGCATAAAGATTTGAGATTTTTTCTTAAAATGAATGCTCAAGAGGTGAGGGCGCGGCCTCGGAAGCATTTCAACAGAGCATGACACTCAGTAACATCCTGAGTGCCACGCTTTAGCGAAGCAAACTCTGTGTTCGCTTCACACTCCCGACGGCGGGATGTGAAGACGACATTTCAGATCCGTAAGTCGCTAGACCATACATATCCGTAGATATATTATTGGGTGCAGGAAGCAACACGAATCCTATCCTATAGAAAAGGGATAGGTGTGCTTTAACTTTGAAGGGTTGGTCGCTTGAGGCGCGTTACTTTTCTTTAGCCTAGAAGTTATGGAACTAACTTTGATAGGTTAGGTCAGGTGGTGGTTTTAGCTTCGGTGCCCTCAGAAGTATGGTCATATGGTCTAGTCACATTGTGGTCACGCCCCCAGTTGACAGATCATCTAGAGCGCACCAGCATTACAGGTCTCTACCTCGCTGGCAACTCTAGTAACGCAGAAGCAGACTTTGGTGACAGTAATCACGAAGTCGGCTATGCTAACAGGTCAGGAACCAAGATGTATATCATCTACTTAATTTAGTTTCCCAAAAATCCTATTCTGTCTCTTCCCACCATCCGAAGGTGGGATTCAGCTATATATATCTGTCAAGGTAAGTTTCATGAACAAAAATGTATTGTTTTATAATACATTAAGTTTGTTCATACTTACCTGGCAGATATATATAATTAAAGTGCCCACACCTCCTCAGGAGACAGTGGCACTGATAAAATATGAATAGAAAATGGAATAGTTCCTGATATCCGCCTCCCAGCGGCGGGAATGGGTACTACCACCTGGCCGCCCACTGCGTGTGCCGCGAATTTTTAAATTCTGTCGGACTTCAGAAAATACAGCTATATATATATCTGCCAGGTAAGTATGAACAAACTTAATTGTATTATAACAATAACATTTTGTTGCCTATATTACTGAAAGTATGAAACTTTTTATTCCCGGGGTCATGGTTTGAACTGAATTTATTTTTACCTTGTAATCGGTGGTTTTTATCCTTACTGCCATCACAACTGAAACTCCACAGTGCTTATATGATTGTTATTATATACACATTTTGGTCTCAATTCACTCCACATTGCACTTTAAACAAGTTGCTGTTCCTGGTTCCTAAGTGCGCGCGCCACAAACACAGTTACGAACAGCAGACGACGAAACTGCAAAGTTTTATTCCCTAAATTGTTTACTTTACTCGTTATTTAGTTCAACTTTACTTTGTTATTTAAAATTTTTTTTGTACATCTGGCTGCCAAAAACCATAGAGGAACGACTACGGCTTGTTATTTATGAAAAATACAAATTGATTTTAAAATTTGTCATTTCATATGTGCAATTTGTCAATAACAGTTCAGCAGCTTGTGGTAGTTGTTTCTAATGTAGTAGAAAGGGAAACTGCTGGTAAGGTATGTGGCCATGATGCAAGGATGCATTACATTCTTGTTTTTTTCCATGATTATGTCCTCGGAAAATAAGGTTAAGTAATCGCCTGTGATGTTCAGTTAACTATATAGTAGTGGGGCTGTAAACAAGACTTGTTATTAGCCAAATTTTAAAATTTATTTCACTTCCAGATCCGCACAAAAAGCTGTAGAGTTTGCTCCTCAGGCTGGACAGAAGCTTGATAGGGTCTTGTACCGAATTGACTCCGAGATACGACGAACAGGACGAATCTCCAGGAAAGAGGTTGAGGATGTCATTGGAGAGCTGAAGTACACAAGTAAGTTTTTAGTATAGTATTTATATTTATCTGATTCTTGAAAATTAAATTAGTGTTGTAAGTTTCATAATGATGCATCCATTAGTGGTGGTGTAGATTTAGTTGGGAAAGCTCATGTGGTTGACTTAGTGTTTTTTCGTAAAAAAAGCATGAAAGTCATCCATATGGTATGTGTTTAAATATGTGTTAATGTGATTTCACTTTACAGTTTGGAGTAAGATAGAAAAATTGTACTTTTTCCTTTCATTTTTTAATCAAGTGTTATATCCCTTTCATTTGCAGAATTCGCATCAGGTACCCAGTCATTGTTGGTGCTGCGCTGTTTAGGTAGTTTATTGACCGAAGAGCTTCCAGAAGTTCGGAACAAACTTGTCCAAGAAGTCTGGGATACTCTCTTAAAATTCAGTATGTATCATTACATTACACAGTTTATAACTTGAAGCCATTTAGACAGCTTGTTTCTGTTTTTACTTGTTTCTGTTTTTAAGATCACTTTTACTTCGGAAGTTGTCTTGAAGATGAATTGGAAGTTGCCTTTTAAGATGATTAAGTCAAGTACTTCTCTGTTTTGGAGATATTGAATCAATAACTTTAATAAATAAGTCATGTACTTTTCTGTTTTGGAGATATTGAAGTCCAGTAGCTTATACTTGGCACATTGCTGAGCCATTTTACTAAAGGATACAAAAAATGGACGTCAATTAGAAATTAAAGAAAACCTAAATAGATAGCTTGATATTGCCAAAGTGTGTGTGTGCCAGGTGATTATCATTGCATATTGATGTCACATATCAGTAACAGATATTGATGTAGTATCACATTATTTGTAATTTCCATGGAAATGCGGACCAGAGCCTTTCCTATAGGATTACTCTACAATAAAGCTGGAAATTGTTATTTAAACATGTTAAGGTAGTTAACTGGTAGTAGATGGGTGAATGGTTGGGGGGCGGGGGGCCCGGACTGGAACCTACTCACTTCCTGATATTAAGCACCTTCAGCATCAGGGGTTGTGCAGGATGGTTGAAGCGGGCTTATAATAAAATGCTATGGTTTGTATTCACTGGAAAAATACAAGTTAGTATTCTAAAAATTTGTGATTTGTGCGGATGGAGATACAAACTATCACCATTTTTGTAGGAGGCTCACTCCTGAGGTGGAAGGATAGTCTTGTCTGACTGGTAAGTTGAATCTCCATTTGGAAATGCTATACTTCTGATCACTTGAGCAGAGGAGCAGTGAATTTTAACTTTTATAATGGGGTTTAGGGACCTGAGCTAGAGTGAGATGTATATGCAGTTTTGGAACTGCAGACAACGCTGCTATCCCTGCAAGGTGCCTGGGGACCCGAGCCATCAGATTCTCGGGATATCTTCTCATTTGGACCAGTGGAAGCTGTGTAGTCTCCCAGGCTCCTCTTGGACAGAAAAATATCTTGTCTAAGGTACTAGGAGAATAGCATGCTAGAGTTGAATGGCTGAGTGGTTGGTTTCTTGCTTCCTTCCCTTTCTCTATGAGGCAGCAGCTTTGACCAGAATTGTGCTGGAATGTGCGCAAATGTAGGTAAGCTACATGATCAATCATCCAAGTCTTCAGCTTCAGTGTATAAGATGTAACACTGCTCTCCCTTTTAGCAAGTGAGGTGTGGGTGGCAGCTTCAATGTATAAGATGCAACACTGCTCTCCCTTTTAGCAAGTGAGGTGTGGGTGGGTTAGAGTTTTAACTTCAAACCATAAACTTTTATTGATCAGATTTTAGCAGCCATTTGACTTCTGTTATTCCTCTTAATAGAGTGAGAGTCCAGATATTTCTCACTCAAGCTTAGGGCCCTATCAATCTGTCATCCTGATGCCAGATCAGATAGGAAGTTACAGGAGTCCTGCTCACTGGCCAACTGGAAACATGACATTTTCAGTGGAAAGTAACTTACCAGTCAGTTTAGAGACTATCTCGCACATCGGAGTGAATCTTTTTATGTAAAGTTGATGGTTCATATTCTCACAGGAAAGGAGCAACTCACAAAATTGGAAGCAATTTGTATTTCTCTTAGGTATACAAACAAGAGCCTTTTATCATAATGTCACCTCAACCAGGTCAGTCTCAGATACACAAGAAAAGTGCTTTTTGATGGCAAAACCCCACTCACCCACTTACTATCAACTACCTTGTTACCATGCACCTAGAACAATTTGTAAGTTGTGTAGAGGCATATTCTTATATAAAGTCTGTGACTCTGTACTGCTAGGAAAAATAGGATTGTATTAAGAATTAATTTTTTTTTTGGTGTTTAGATGTACCCCCTTGATATTAGTCATTACAATACATTTACTAAGAGTCTACATTGAAAATGGACATGAATTTTCACCCATCGAATTTTTATCCGCCCTTGAAAAGGCTGGCATTGAACCAAATAGAGTTACATACCAACGACTGATATTGCGATACTGTCAAGTAAGTACTTAGATTTCATGCTTTTAGTTTGGTCATTACTAATAAAGTACAAATATTAAGAATTGGGAAAAGTTTGTAATTTTGATTAGTTGGCAATAAGAAATTTTTAAGTGCATAATTTGTTTTAGGTTTTTAGTAAATTTTAAACTTTCAGTTGTAAAGGTAAACGCTGCAAAGTTACGCAGTATATAGTTAATTCAGGATTTTATAATAAGTAAAACTTTTTAAAAACTTGGCAGCCTTTTCTTTAATATACCAGTGTTGCCTTTCACTCAGTTAAGAGAGTGTATATGCCTAAATAATAATTTTAAGTTATTTAGTTGTTCTTCATAGTATAGTAAGTGTTTTTATTTTTAAAAGTTCATTAACATAATTATATAAGATTTTCCCATTAAGGAGAGAGATGTGACTTATGTTCCCATCTCTCCAGTCTTTTGCTCGTTCTTCCTGAATTCCCATCTGGTCTTGATCTTCATCTATGCCCTTTCTTCTTGCTTGCCTGCTAACTTTTAGTCTTTTGCCCTGCTGCTATTCCTTCCATATGTACTATTTTTTTGTCTTAATTGTTTTTCTGCCCTTTTTCCCCTATAGGGAAGTGCCATCAGTGCACCTCCTGCAGTGAACTGTAGGCAGGTTCTTTGTATCGTCCATTCGGCCACTAGAGGCAACCCCTTTCATTACATATTTTTACTGTACTTCTATTCAAATTGTCTTTCTTCCATCATACTTTCCATCCTCTTCTTACAATTGCTGGCACCTTTTAAACCCTTTCAGTGCTGAATGGCCTCGTAGGACGCAGTGCTGGGGCCTTTTGTACTCTAATCACAATTCTAGTTCAGCCCATTTTTTCACTGTCCACTGAGTTCACCTTTTTCTTTGTCTATAGCACAACATCCCTATGCCTATATATATACTATATATATATATATTATAGGGAGCATAGTGTTTTCCTTTCTGCACTCCTTTGTAACTTCCTATGTTACTGTGATAAACAGTATGCCATCTTTTATCGCAAAACCTTGTTATACACCTGCCATTGCTTATATTCTAAACTTGTTTGTGGTACGTGTGTCATGCGGAATCCCTTGTCATTGTCGTGTCCTAACTTCTTGAGAAGGACTCTCTCTCTCTCTCTCTCTCTCTCTCTCTCTCTCTCTCTCTCTCTCTCTCTCTCTCTCTCTCTCTCTCTCTCTCTCATTATAAGTAACTGAAGCTTGAATTGCATGTGACAACCTAACCAATTTATTTTATCTTTCCAGCTAGGTGACATAGAAGGTGCTAGTAAAATTTTGGAGTTTATGAAAGAAAAGGAATTACCTGTCAATGAATATGTGTTTAACTCCCTGATCATTGGTCATGCACGATCCAAGTAAGTTTCAAGAGTTATATGTTTTAGTAGTATGGCTTTGAAAGAAAGATTTATTTCAAATTCCTTGTGTTGAGTTTAATCAGGTTCCAATAATTGGTTAGTACATACTTTATGGAGAAACATAGTATAGCTAAAAAGGAAAAGACAAACGTATTTTCAACCACTAAACATTAATCCCTTCAGTCACAGTCTTGTTTGTTCTAAGAATAAAGCTGTGATTAGCAAAATCTTACTTTTTTCATCATGTAAAATTACTGTTTATACTGTGGTAATTATTTTGGTGTCATTTTCAATCAGAATACAGTACTTGTGCTTTATTGTGGCTTCTTTAAGGAAATAAAAGAATGAAAAGGATATAAGGCACAATAGGAGTTGCAAATCCCCCCAAAACTGTTTATAGACATATTAAAGGATCCAAAATATGACATTCTGTTATTTCTCAGGTTAGGTTTTCATTGACTCACCAGCAAGTCATAAGTGATCAAAGGGTTGTTTTTTAATTCATGATACCTGCATTGCTTAAAGCTAGAGAAGTGTGTGAAGAGAGTTAATGCAGTGTTAGAAATGTAGATTTGCTGTATTCTCAAGATTTTAGGTATTTGGCTGAAATACATAAAGTTGTATATTTTTGTTTCAGTGACATGGAAAGTGCCCATGGTGTCCTGGGTGTGATGAAAACTTCTGGACTGACTCCAAGTGCAGAAACTTATATGAATTTAATGGTTGGCTATGCTGAAAAGGGTGATATGGAAAGCCTAGAAAAAGTCGTAAAGGAATGTGAATCATCAGATATTTCGTTGCAGAATCGTGAATACATGGAAGTTATTTATGCTTTGGCTTCCAAGGGTCACAGTCAGCATGTATCTGTAGTAAGTATTAAAAGGTGTTTTCAGAACTTGAAAGTAAATTAAAAGTATTCTCTCAGCTTTTGATAAAAATTATTTTTACATACTTTTGTCTACCTTGACTGCATCTGTCCATCTGTTTTGGGTCAAATTATGTAACTCAATTCCTGACCTGTTCCCTTCGTCCGATGGACTTGAAATTTTGCAGTGACCTCTAGTGACCCTACAGTGACCTCTCCCATTATCTCAAGATTTGTATGAAAATCTTTGGATTTTTCATGCCTTCTTTGACTTAGTAAAATAAGTTAATAACTGTAGGGACTTTTTCATTCTTTGGCTCAACAGGATATCACATCAAATTTTTTTAGTTACAATCATAGATCAGTTACAATTTCTGTCAAAGATAAATACTAATGTAAATTTTAAAAAACTTATTTCAATAGTTCAAACAAATATATACCTTTACTCTATTATCCTAAAACACTATTGTTAATATATAGCCCAGAGCCATGTGTGAAAACTAAGCAAGTTACCCTGAATAGAGATTACCCCTGAATAGAGAGAGAGAGGGAGATAAACAAAAGTACACATGAACATTAAAATATTTAATATACAAGTGACAGTAATTACACAAAAGTAAACAAAAGATTAATTTACAAAACTGGGTTATAAAAATATACATTATCAGTGAACATTAAACTAAGGTCAGTAATAAAAAAAAATGTGAAACTTCTTACAAAGCATCGAAGCTGACAAGCCAATCAGCAACTAGCAAAGCTTAATATCCAGTTTCTGTGATTGGCTCTTGTAAATCCTTCCAGCAATAGCGTTGTGTGCTACAAGCCAATCAGCATCGAGGTAACATACTCTTCATTTATACTCTGCTGTGTAATTTGCTACACACACACACACACACACACACACACACACACACACACACACACACACACACACACACACACACACACACACACACACACACAAGGGAAGGGGGGAGGAAGGGGCCGGGTGGCAGTTGGGAAAGCTGAACTGAGTTCTAATATCAGTTAAACGATTAAAAATGTCAGTATTACAGTATACATATTTCTATCAACCACATTCATCCATCTCTCATATTGATATTTTGCTGTGTTCACATTAATATCAATATTTGAAAATTTCTAAATCACTTATTATCTTACAAAACAAATATACATACATATTACATATGCATAAAAATTCTTTCTTATATCAGTGAGAGAGAGAGATAGACTTTGCCCAGGTGCTAACCATATGTCAAGATGATTGACAAGTTATGCTCTCATCCCTCCCCCTAAGATGAGACTGAAAAAGATCAGGGTAAACAATTATATTGAACGAAAATCTTCGTAATTGACTATATTTTGATATTATGTTGTATGTACGTTAATATTTGAAAATTAGTAAATCATTTATTTATAAAAAAATTCTCTCTTATCTGAGAGAGAGAGAGAGAGAACATAATTTTTTTTTCATATACAGTACATATTTCAATGATAAAGCAATATTGAGGGATTTTTTTAACATTTGATTGATATTTGACTGAATTTACATTAATATTGATAATTGAAATTTAATTAAAAAAAAAAAAAGTTTTATCCAAAAATGTATTTAGTCACAAAAATCAAAGAAAGATACAGTAATTAGTAAGTATTGCTGTATGAAAAAATCCGTTAATTACTGTATTTCCCCGCGATATATTGGGAGATACGTTTCACAGAAAAAACACGAAGTACTGAATCCATGATTGCTGAACCGCAATCTAGCAGGGCCCCAATGCACAGTGTAAAACTAATTTAGGCAGGTAGCCTATAAAGCTGTTCAGTTGCAATGACAGTTTTACTTCATGTACTTATATAGTAGTAGGAGAGTTTATATGTTTATTCGCTACAGCATTGCTGCTCTAAAAATGTAATCTGATCAGTTGTGAAGGCTGATGATTGGTTTTGAGAGTCTTATGTTATTTTTTCAGGCTACTTACATTAATGATGCATGCCAGTGTTTGTAAACTCAGTGTGCCTATTAATCTGATGCAGTAATAGATAAGGGAAACTGTAAATATAAAACAAAACAGAATTATCTCCCATTGCTAAGCTAGCTTTCCAAAAAAGACTTATCTTAAGGTTTGTTCCAGTGTTAGTATATGTCAGAGATCTCTCTCTCTCTCTCTCTCTCTCTCTCTCTCTCTCTCTCTCTCTCTCTCTCTCCTCTCTCTCTCTCTCTCTCTCTCTCTTCCCCTTTAAACAAAACCAGACAAGAAGCAATGGATGGAACTGGAACTAAAGAGATACAATGCATCCCATTGTAGACATCTTTACCTGCAAAGTATGTGACACGTGGAATAAACTGCCACCAGAAGTCGTAAACAGCAACAGTGTGGAAGAGTTTAAAAGAAAACCTGCCAAAATCATTAGAACACTGCTACTAGAGATAAGTGGGCACACGATGTCTCCTTGGATGGACTAATAAGTCTTTGAGACATCCTAATCCTTGTAACTCATTGTAACTCTCTCTCTCTCTTTCTCTCTCTCTCTCTCTCTCAGTAATTTATTGTACAGAAAATGAGATAGGGAAATATTCTAGTTTCTAATGTATATGAAATAATATATTTGTTTTGTATGGTCTTCATAAAGCAATGTGTGATATGAAATTTAATTAAATATGGTAGACTGTCACTAGCATGTAATGTGCCTGTAAAGCTTCTCAGTTTTAATACTTTTATGTTTAGTTGACATATTTTGTATATAATTTTTTTTTAATTTTGCAGTTCATTGAAAAACTGGAAAAGGTCTTTGGATACCAACAAGATGCAATGAACCTGATTTATCGCCTGATTAATGCAGGCTGCGATGAAGTTGCTTACCAGATGTTTGAAACCATGCCAGTACCTCAAAATCATGAGGGGGAAATTGCTCCTGTCGGAACTTTCTTTTTAAGACAACTCATTAGGTCTGGCTTGGTAAGTATCTGCTTGTTGCTGTCTCCCTCCTAAATTTTCTTCCCAGCTCCCCTCAGTCTCGATAGCCCCATACGGCCCCCTTTGCACTTGGTTACTCAACTGTGTTGTCATGCTTTTTACAAGTTTTTATTTTTTTCATTTTTTAGAAATTTGATCCAGGGGGGAAGGTGAGAAACTTTTAAATGAAATGGTACTTTAATTAGAATGGTGTTAACCATCTTCTCTTTGAAGATTAGTACAGTGTGGCTGGCATAGGTTGTGTAAAATGTTTCAGGGGATGAAATGAAATTTAGAGAAATTTTACGATATTAATCAAATGACGTAAAGGTTTCTTTGAAGACTCTATTTTACATATGTGACTCATACAGTGCCATTATCTGGCAAATGAAATATGTATGTAGTGTTTAGTTATTTAAAATGTAACTAAATTTATCTTTGGTGATAAAGTGGTTTGTTTCCAGATTATGAGTGATATTAAGACCACAGAGTCACTTTCATAGACTGATATTAGTATTTAAGTAAAGGAATAATTAGGAATAGACTATAAAGATGGATGGAAATTAATAGGCAAAAAACAGTGTCTCTGGTGGTGAGGGAACTGTAAATACTTATCATAAAAATAATAACCCCCAAGAAACATTAGTCTTAGAATCCTACACAATAACCCCCGAAAACCCTCAGGGTTCACTCGCTACGAAAAATTTGATTTTTCTGAAATGGTTTATATTTAGCATTAAAGACTCGAGTTAGTATTTTTTTCTGAAATTTTAATCAGTACTTTTTACTTTTCAGTATTCAGTTGTTACTATAGTTCAGTACTGTCAGAAAATGAAGAGAGAAGGGTTGAACCTGTACGCAATGGAGAGATGCCTGCAATTCGCTCTCTCAATGGGAAGGCCAGAACTGGCATTGCCTCTCATGCGAGTGATTGTGGAAGATGGAGGCACTGTGAGGTCACACTATTTTTGGCCAGTTTTTGTACAATGCTCAAATGAAGGAGATAAGGAAAGTGAGTATCTGTGCATCTGTTTGATACTTATATTGTAGAAATTTTTCTCTTCTTATAGAAAAAAACGTCTTTTTACAACAAAGTTTTTATATAAACCCTTTAAACATTAAATAGCCTTCACCTGTGCCATAAAGGGTTTTGTTTTCCTCTTTCACTTGGTAAAGTAGTTTCACCTAACTGTCAAGGTGTTAACTCAGCTTTTTAGCACAATTCCTTGTAAGTTCTCAGTATGTTGTTCCCCCCGTATTCATGGCGGATGCGTACCAGAGCCCCCTGCAAATAGCTAGCATCCGTAAATAGTTGAAACCCCCATAAAAATGCTTAAAACTGCCTTTGTTCATATGCAGAACAAACCTTCGGTCTTTACAATAGGATATTTTCTAAGCACCAGCTGGTTGCCTATTTTGTTAGTTAAAACTCAAGAAAACCCACTAAAAATGTTTATACTTGTTTTTTTTAATAGTTTTATCACAAAAAATGCATTTTATGATCATGATGAAATTAATAAAAAAACTGGAATTTATGGATATTTTTCTTATAAAATTATTTAGATCTCAGTTTTGAAGATATACAATGGACCCCTCGTATTTGTGGTTGTGACATTCGTGGATTTCTCTGTGGACCATATTTACCCATTATTAGTGGGAAATTCGCATATTCGCAGTCACAGTATTTTTCAATGAGAAATATCCAAAAATACTGTATTTTCAATTAAATTTTCATGATTAAATGCACTCTTTGTGATAAAACTATTAAAAAAACCAGGTATAAGCATTTTTAGTGAGTTTTTCTAAAGTTTGAACTAACAAAACAGGCAGTTTTAAGGGTTTTTATAGGAGTTGTAAGTATTCGTGGATTCTGGCTATTCGTTGGGTGGTCTGGTATGCATCCCCCATAAATACGGGGAGTCCACTGTAAAGGGAAATAAAAAAGCAATTACTGCAAAAAAACAAATGATGATATAGTGTATGCAGTATTTGTTATTGAGATGAGAAGGACTAAGGTTTTGATCATTTAATAGAAAAGTATAATGGAAAAAGTTTTTGCAATAAAAGGCTTTATAAACTGACTAACTCTTAATGGATGGGCATCATCATATGAGTATGTATGGATCTATTGCAGTTTTTGAGTGATGGAAGGGCTAACTCTTATGATTATTGATATATTACACACCATACAATTTGGATGAATTTAGCAGATAAGATACTCATACCACTTCAATGGTCAGTAAATGACTTGTGGCAACTGAAGCAGCTCAGCACAGGAGAGAGGGTGACCAGTATGCCTTGAGACCTGATTGGGGGATGTGTTGCCCTCTCTTATTATTTATTTGCTCTTGAATATACTCATGGATTGCTGTTGGTTTTAATTCATATCTTTTATGATAGTATGTCGGCTGTAATTGTAATTTTGCAAAGAAATATTAGAAAACACATGTGTACCTCCCAAAAAATTACTGCATCTCCCCATCTCGGTAAATCTCATAAATATCTTACAACAAATATACTCAGAGTTTGTTACTGGTTTTAGTTCTTATCTATTATGACATTGTGTATGCTGTAATTATAATTTTATTAGAAATAAAATAGATTATTAGAGAAGTCATGCATAACTTGGTAGAATTAGCATATTTTTATGGGTGTCTTGTAAAAGAGGCCCCACACAAGGTTGTAAATAATTACTTTCAATTTTCCTTGGAATGTGGGGAAAAATTTGTTGAATTTTTTCTTTTTTCTTAAACCATGTGCATTTGCATATCTTCCTCTTTCCATTGATGTGTTTCTTGAATTGGCCCACCGTATAATTAGCCCATCCCTTAAGGGTTAAGCCATGCAACTGACTTAGTATTAACCTATTTCTTAAGGCTTGTTGTGTACATGGTATTTAGAGAAATATATATGAGAGGAGTTCTCCTCATTCTTAAAGTAGTATATTGTGTCTTATTCATGTCTTGAATTAAAGTAGGGAAAGCACTTAAATTTTTACAATTTTTATTTCCAGAACTGTACAGAACAGTTTCAGAAATGTTAGCATTAGAGGTCCCTGTGAGCCTTGAAACTTGCCGTGAGTATATCATGCCCTCACTTTTGGAGAAGGATAAGGATGAAGAGCCGGTTATCCTGAGACTTAAAGAAAGTGGATTGAGTGTTGGTTCTATCATTAATGGATCTGTTGCATATTACCTAGGAGATAATGACATAGTGTCTGCAGCCCATTTGTGTAAGTATCTTACTGTTTACTTTAACGCAAAATATATTAGGCATTTAATATTCAAGAGCAAGGAACAAGAATAACTGTAACATTAAGAATGGAGCATATTTTGTAGGTTGCATTTATACATTCAGTGTCTCTTAAACATTGCATTAGAAATTAATGGAAAATGAGAAATGATAGTTTCATGTATGACACTTACCTGGCAGGTATATATATAGCTATATTCTCTGTTCGCACTGGCAGAATTTTCAAAACTCGCGGCAACCGCTAGATCACTGGTAGTTCAGGTGATCGCCACCCCGCTCCCGTGGCGCTGGTGCTCGGAATCATTCCCATTTTCGTCAGATTTTTTTCTGCCACTGAACCGGCAACATCGTTGTTGGTTCCCTGCTAGAATTCGAAACTCGTTAGCTGACTTTCGCTGTACTTGGATGGTTTATTGGGTATCGTATTGGAAAGTTGGATTGGCAATCGCGATTGGAAGTTATTATAATGTCTGATTCTGGTATAGTATTTCGAGTGTGTATGAAAGAAGGGTGCAAGGTGAGACTGCCGAAAGCTTCGGTAGACCCTCACACAGTATGTAAGAAGTGTAGAGAGGTTTTGTGTACTTGGGATAATAGATGTAATGAGTGTGAAAGTTTAAATGAGAAGGAGTGGAAGACTTTCACCAAATATGTTGAGAGACTTGAAAAGGATAGAGTAAGAAGATCGGTGTCTCGGAGTGAGAGGTCAGGTTCTTCTAGTAAGGCCTTGAATACTTCTGTTATTTCCCCCCCTTCTTCCCAAGTAGAAGTTGTTAATCCTTCTCCTCAGGTCTCTCCTGCGCCCGCTGCTGTTTCTAAAGTGTTTGCCGCCCTGGCGTCAATGGGCGATCAGATTCAGCGTCTTACAGACAAAGTGGGTACGATTGAAAGTGTCAGTGTAGTGGAGGGGGCGGCTGATCGTCTCACTCGTGCTCCTAGACCTAGGCCTCTGCCAAGCTCCCAGACCCAATGGGAGAAGGCATGTCGACAGTCGAAGGGAGGCGAGAGGGCGTTCCCATACGATCAGTTGTCCCGTTCAGGCAGTCCTGTTGCGTCCCAGGCTGCAGCAGTGCGCCATAGGAAAGGCGACACTGGGAAGTGTTTTTTCCTCTACAGATAGTGCTGCGTCAGGCAGGTATGGACGTTATGCGGAAGTTTCGCGTCCTCTGAAGAGGACGCATAGACCTACGTCTCCTCAAAATGAGCGTTACCCTCAAGAACGGTGGAGTAGTCCCGAGATTTTCTCTTCTAGTGATGAGGAAGAGGTGGTTCTGATTAAAAGGAGGAGATCCTTTAAGTCAAGACAAGACGCAAGACCTCATGTGTACGACGGTTCTCTGGATAGGAAGCCCTCCTTCTGAATACGGAGCAGTCTCTCCGATATCTTCTCCTTATCGTAGAACTCAAGATCGAGTTTCTCGTTTTGACGAAATCCGTCCTCGTCCTCGTTCTTCCTTTCTCACCGCTTGCTCAGACTTCCCGCCAGGAAGCAGAGACTAGGAACTTCCTTGAAGAGATGCAAGGAAGGTTAGCCGATTTGGTTAAATCGTGGGGTAACATCGGAAACATCCTCCGACGAGGCGTAAGGACGCACTCTCCGTCGAAGTTCGTCTAGGACGCATGATGGTTTGCCTCCTTCTCGTCATGCTTCGGAGTCTCGGGTAGTACGCAAGTTACGCAGGACGCAGGACCAAGTTTACGACAGGAAGCAGGACGCAAGTTACGGAAGCAGGACGCAGGACGCAAGCTTCCCGGAAACAACAGGACGCAGGACGCAACCTCGGAGCTCGTAAGGACGCAGGACGCAGGCGGCAGGAGCCGGTTTTTCTTCCCGCGAGGTTGGAGAAGATTTTCTGCAGCAAGACCTGGGTTTACAGGACGTGTCTTTGGCAGAAGAGGAAATAGAAGACTTAGAATCTGAGGAAGAAAAAGAAGGTGAAGCACCTTCTTCAGACTATAAGGAAATTGACGAATTGCCTTCTTTCACTTTTTGAAGGGGATTTTCAGCCTGCAGCTCCGACATCACCCCTTTCTCAATTCTCTAAGAATAAAACTCCGAAGAAGTCCTCGTTTTTGAAGATGAAGTTTTCGATTACGGCTAAAGAAGGCTCTTCAAAGAATTGATACGTGGTTGAAGGAAAAGAGGGAAGCGGGCAAGACTGTGTTCTCTTTCTCTCCTGCCAAATTGGCATCGAAGTCCGGAATTTTGGTATGCGACGGGGGAAAATCTCGGCCTGGGAGTTCCTGCCTCCTCCCAGGGGATTTTTCCAACATTGTTGACAGTTCCCGCAGACATGCCTTGAATTCGGCCAAAGTGTGGTGGTCTCCATCAGAATTAGATCATCTCTTGAAAGGGATTTTCCGGACCTTCGAGGGTTTTAATTTTCTGGATTGGTCCTTGGGGGCTCTGGGACGAACAGTGGAAGATAATGAATCGACGGCTTCTCAACTCCCAAGCAGTATTATGTCCTGCATGGACAAAGCCTTAAGGGATGGCGCGAATGAATTAGCATCTCTTTTCACCGCAGGAGTTTTAAAAGAAAAGGTCACTCCTATGCTCTTTTGCTGCTAAGGGCGTCTCTAACGCCCAGAAATCGAATTGGTTTATTCCCCACTTTCGGATCAATTGTTTCCTGCGGATATTATCAAGGATATTTTGCTTTCTAACTCAGAAGGCGACGCAGGATCTGTTAACTTCCTCGGTAAGGAAATTTTTACCCAACAAGGTGGTTAAGAAGACCCCTAAGGAATCAAGGCAAACTAGTCAGCCCTTTCGAGGCAAGTCCTTTTCTCGTCCTGCCTCAGAGCAAGAAGAGCTCCGTCCAAGAGGGGTTCGAAACCCAGTACTAAACAATGAACAACAAGTCCTTCAGCATCAGTAGGTGCCAGACTCCAGAAGTTTTGGGAGATTTGGCAAGAAAAGGGAGCAGATCCTTGGGGGTCGTCAAGGTAGCCAAAGAAGGTTACAAGATCCTTTTCTGAAGAGACCAACCTCTTGCGACATCGCCAAGAGAGCTTGGAGCTCACTACAGCGATCCAGGGAAACAAGAAGCACTACAAGAACAAGTTCTTTCTATGCTCAAGAAAGGAGCAATAGAACCTGTTCTGGATCACTTATCTCCGGGATTTGTTCCGACACGGCATACAAACCTTCGGTCCTTTTACAATAGGAAGGTACTAGCGGCAGCTGGATAGGTCGTAAGCTTTTCGAACAAGGGGTTTCGGTAGTTAACTGCTTGTCCGACAGCGCGCAGCTTGCGCGAGGGCTGTAAACAAATCACTTTTGCTTTCGGCCTCGCAGTGGATGGACGTGTGTGTTCGACGCTCTCTGCCTCCCGCTTCTCGTCGTTTGCTTTCTGAGTATTTGGTTGTAATTGTGTATGAAAGAGTTATTGTAAGTACAATCATTCTCTCTTTTCATATTAATTGCTTCAATCAATTATCTATTTATGATGGAATCTCCTCGCCTCGCTAACCCCACGGAGACTTTGCCCGGGTATCGAAGGGCGTCAAATGCGGGAAGTTCCGATCGTTCCCGGAGATTGACCCTCTTATATTTTGTGTGCTCGGGTCGTCGGGGGGGTTCGCGAATGCACCCGAGCCGAGCCCTGTGATGTATGTAATGAATGGTCGGAGGCGCAGTGGACTTTGTATGAGGGCAGGAAGAAGCGAAGGCCTGCAAAGGAGTCGTCGGAAAGCTCTCCCGCGACTCCTTTGGTGACGGACACTTCGTCTTCTTTCCGCCGCCGCGTCACTTCCATGTCTCGCGCCTTCCCCTTCGGGGGGGTGTCTAGGTTCTTCTCCTCCTGACGTGTCGAGTGTGGAGGAGGGCGCTAGATACCCTGACGTAGAGTTGTACTCTGGGTCCTCTATCCGTTCGTCTTCGCGGCGAGCGGGTAGAGGATCCTTCTATCACCCGACTTTGCCTCCTCAGGTGCGGTTGCCGCGAGGATGACCTCGGACAGGTGTGGGCATCGTTGGGGCTGCAGGGCGTGCGAGTGTCCAGGGGCTGCTCTATCATCTCGCTGGCTCCGTGGCGGTCACCCATGCAACGGTCACGACCACCACCACGACCCTTACAACTCCCGGCTACGCTTCACCTCCTCACCTGGTGTACACCCAGCACGCGGTCTCTGTAACACCTACTACATCGGTGCAGGGGCCAGTCGCCGTAACTCGGGGGAGTGTGGATGCCGCCACCTGGGTTTGCCGTGCTGCCGCGACCGGACTTCATGTGCCTGAAGAGCTCGCCCCTGGACCTCACCGGTACCTAGGACGTCTGTGCCGCTGGTTCGCCATCTGGAACCGCACACAGTCTGCCGTACCTGCCGTGACCACCGCTGCTGTCCCTGTACCTGCTCCTGCTGTCTCGCTGCCGTTCCTGTGATGCTCGCACCTGCTGATGTTGTTTCCTGTTCCTGGCGCCGCTGCTCCCGATGCTGGTCTGTTCGGACAGGTACGTCCGGGCCCTGTTGCTTCGGCAACAGCAGCCCCGGCGTCCGTCCTGGATGACAGACCTGACGCGGTCCTGAGGAGGTTGACGAAGAAGAAGAAGAAGAGGAGGAAGGTGTCGTCGTCGTCTTCATCGTCTTCTTCGTCGTCGTCGTCGTCTGCCGCCTCTTCTCCTTCTTCTTCTAAGGCTCCCCCCGCATAAGAAGAAGAAGGTCGCCTCCCCCCCCCCTAAGAAGTCTCCTTCGGGAACTTCTAAGGGCCCGTCGCGCTCTGGTGAGGACGGGGGGTTCTTCCGCTGGTCGCCCTGCTCCTGTTCGGGAGCAGGACCGTTCTCTTCTCCACGCAAGGAAGAAGACTACGGGACGGGGACCAGAGGGGTGGCCCGGCTAACACGGCACTTCCTCACCTGCTG